>NC_057794.1:300951626-301091575 GCF_018294505.1 Triticum aestivum
AAGTTTTAAAAGATCCTACCGAGTGGAGAGCAATCCTCCCACTCAGGGGCTTAGCTACAGTCTAGTACTCGCCTAAGTTCTCTCATTAGGAGACTTAGTTGCAGTCCAGTACTCGCCTAAGTTTGAAAAAATCCTACTGAGTGGAGAGCAATCCTCTCACTCGGGGGCTTAGCTGCAGTCTAGTACTCGCCTAAAGCCCTCTCACTCGGGGGTCTTAGCTGCAGTCCAGTACTCGCCTAAGTCCGAGACATATACCTATTCATAAGGACGACGAGGTGTAGGTCGACTACAACATTCTCCTTCGGAGCTAGGGCAAAAGTACAACATCCACTCCATCCCTATCCGCAAGGACGACGAGGTGCAGGTCGACTGCAACCTTCTCCTTCGGAGCTATGACACAAGTACAACGTCTGCTCCAGCCCTATCCGCAAGGACGACGAGGTGCATGTCGACTAAAACCTTCTTCTTCGGAGCTACGTCACAAGTACAACGTCCGCTCCATCCTTATCCGCAAGGACGACGAGGTGCAGGTCGACTGCAACCTTCTCCTTCGGGGCTACGGCACAAGTACAACGTCTGCTCCATCCCTATCCACAAGGACGACGAGGTGCAGGTCGACTGCAACCTTCTCCTTCAAGGCTACGACACAAGTACAACGTCCGCTCCATCCCTATCCGCAAGGACGACGAGGTGCAGGTCGACTGCAACCTTCTCCTTCGGAGCTACGGCACAAGAACAACGTCTGCTCCATCCCTATCCGCAAGGACGATGAAGCGCAGGTCGACTGGAGCTGCCACCTCAGAGTTGCGTCTCCAGCGCAAAGACTATTCAAAGCAGTGAGCAAAGTCCATTCGAAGGCAAACACAAGCACATTCGGAAATAAACCAAATTCAGATAAATCCTAAAAAGTCCAAGCAGCAAATCAAAAGTACTCAGGCATCAAGCCCGAAGGAGTTCAACGGTTACAACAATCACTCGGCATTTCGAGGCAAATTTAAAGCAGATTCAAGTTTCGTAAGTTTGTTCACTCGGCCGGAGGAGGGCTGGGAGGCTCCATGAATGAGTCCAGGTCGATCCCATCAGCTATCCGAGTGGCGGAAGCAATGAAGGTCTCCATGAAGGACTGGAAGTAATGCTTTTTGGTGTTAGCGACTATGATCGCAGCCAGCTTGTCTTCCCGAACTTCCTTGCAATGGACTCGCACCAAGGACAGCGCCACGTCAGCACCACACCGGGCGGAGGATTTCTTCCATTCTTGCACTCGGTCAGGGATTTCGTTCAGTCAAGTCATCAGAGATTCCAGGTCATTCTGAAGCGTCGCCTCTGGCCAAAGCGATGAACCGATTCGGGAGACTACCTCCTTCAGGTGCGTGAGGTAGCTTATGGCGCTGGCGATACGGGACTCCAGTCGGAGCACGTTTATTGAAGTTTCATCACAGACTGGAGAAGCGATAGGGTCCAGACCCGTCTCGACCCTTCCAGTTTCCTCGTCGAAGTCTTGGCAAAATTCTGTAGCAAAAATTAGTCAATCGACCGAGCAAGATCCGATGGCAAGCATCAACACAGTCGGATTAAAAGAAATACCTTCCAGCGTGAGATAAAGCTTCTTGGCAAGAGTCCTCAGATAAGCTTCTGTGTCATTCCTCTTGCGGATCGCAGACTCCGGCTTTTCATTCAGGGCGACCTTGTCCTTCTTCAGACTGGTCACTTCGCGGTTAGCTTCATTAAGACAAGATTTCAGTTTGGTCACCTCTCCTTCCAGCGTTCCGACTGAAGAAAGCTTCTGGTCTACGAGAGCAGTTTTATCTTGGGCTTCTTTTTGCGTGGCGGCAAGGTCCGGGTCCTTCTTCTCCAGAGCCAACTTCATTTTTTCTGTAAAAGAAGCAATCAAATCAAAGAAGAGATCAAAGTAATGTATTGAAAATCAGTCGACAGTCAGTTACCTTCCATACCAGCGGCTTCGTCTTGAGCTTTCTTCAGATTTTGCTGGGTTAATTCCAAGTCGAGGTTGAGTTGCCTCTGCTTCTCCTCAAGTTTAGCAAACTTAGAAATGAGAGTGCAAGACTTCTGCAGAAGGCAAAAGACGGATCAGTCGATAAGATCAAAAAGTTGTTTACTTCTGAGTGAATAAAACCTAAAGAAGTTTCCTTAGACCCCAACCGACTACACACAGTCGACTGCGGTCTCAGGGGCTACACCCAGCGGGTGCACTTGGCGTGCCCTCGCTGACTAAGACTCAACTCGACCGGTCCGCTCGTCCCAAAAAAAACCTGTTCAGACCCCAGTCGACTGCCAGCAGTCGACTGCGGTCTCGAGGATTACACCCAGTGGGTGCACTTGGCGTGCACCCACCGGTTCAGATCCCACTCGCCCAGAGTGAGTGGACGAACGAAACTACTCGACCGGTCCGCCTGAGTCGAGTGTAAGGAGTACAAAAGAAAGGAAAGAATAACTCAGACCCCAGTCGACTGCCAGCAGTCGACCGCGGTCTCGGGGACTACACCCAGTGGGTGCACTTAGCGTGCCCCCACCAGTTCAGATCCCACTCGCCCAGACCGAGTGGAAGAATGAAACTACCAAAAACAACAGAACAACCAGTGGGTGCTCTAATTCGACGCAAAAAATAGCAAATTATGTAGAAGAAGATTTTTTCGAGTGACACTTCCTCACAGAGCAAAAATAGTTGGAAAGTCTAATCACTTGGACATTGGCCCGAAGGGCAGCACTGGCATCGTAGGCAGCCTGGCTGTTCTCATGCACCGTCTTCACCCGCTCCATCATCATGTCAACCTGTCGGATGGCTTCCGCAGCCGCTTCTGACTGGTTGTCCGGGACGGGGTAGCTAGTGAAAAAGTGAGCAGTCGACCCAGGTGCGGCGGCTTGGAGCTCCGTGGCGTGGAGTTGGACAGCTGAAGGAATCACAGGTGCAGTCGACGGTGCGGGATGCCCACTCGACAAGGGTGCAGCAAAGGTCACGGAGGCCCTGACCGCGTCTTCAGGTTGACAGACAGGAGGTATTGTAGTTGGTTCTTGCCGAGCCATCCTGCCAGCTGCTACCTTCTTGCTCTTCCTAGGCTTAAGAGCCACATCTTCATCATCATCTGGAAGATCAATGATGTTGGGTGGAGCTGCAAGGCAGATCATTCGACCCCAAGTGAACCACTAGAACGCAATCGACCAAAGAATCAAGAACAAAATTGCAAGAGTTGATACCTGGGTTGGAGGTTAGCGCATCTTCCATTTTCCTCGTCCCGGTACTGGAAATAAGAAGTTCCTGACGTAGCGGCACTGCAAAGACCCGCATTCAATCGGTTACGTCCGGTTAATCGAGTCGACAAAAAGGACAAGTCAGATGGTTACCCGGAGATAGTAGGAACGGTCACTTTGATCCTGGGCAAAGCTTTTGGCAGTTTGGAGGAGGTGGCTTTTGGTGCTTTCGGCGCTGGGGGCGGCGCAACTTTGGACTGCTTTGGAGCCTTCTCAATCGGAGTTGGAGAAGACGTCCTAGGGCGCTTCGAAGACTGGCCAATCGGCGCGGCCACGAAGTCCGGAGCTCTCGCCAGGTCGTGAGCGTGTTTGGATCTCCTCTCCCTGCGAGGAGGCGAGTCGACTTCTTCGTCATCAGTCGATTCGTTGCTCTCCTCTTCTTCCTCGGCATCCAAATGCTCCTCGCCACTCTCGCCACCGCTCCCTTCTTCCGCGGCCTCTTGGTCCTGCACTCCGTTGGGCATTGAGTACATGTCGATGAGGGCCTGAAAGGACAACGATCAAAGGAAATTCAATCGACCATAAACAAGATATCACTCGGTGAATCGGAAAGATACTTGATAAGACAGAATTATACCTGCTCCGGCTGGTGCGAGTTGTCGAATGGAATCACCCTCCTAGACCCCCGAGGGTTGTCTTTGTTGCTGGTGATCCCCATCAACCACTTCTCCAAGGTATCCTCGCCGACGTCCTCCGGGTGGATCCGAGTGGAATCCTCGAGCCCAGAGTACATCCACATCGGATGATCACGCGCCTGAAGAGGTTGAATGCGTCGACCGAGAAAGACCTCCAGCAGGTCCATCCCGGTCACCCCGTCGCGGACAAGCTGGACGACCCACTTGACCAGCACCTTGACCTGCGCCTTCTCATCTGGAACTACCTTCAGGGGGGGCTTCTCCACTCGAGCCAAGGAAAAGGGAGGAAGTCCAGTCGACTGACCCGGGGTCGGCTGATCCTTGCGGTAGAACCAAGTCGACTGCCAGCCCCGGACCGAGTCGGGTAGAATCATGGCTGGGAAAGTACACTTGCTCCTCATCTGGATCCCCAGACCCCGCACATCTGGATCACTTGTGTCTTCTCGTCACTCGACTTGGCCTTCTTGACCGACTGGGAGCGGCAGGTGAAGATGTGTTTGAAAAGGCCCTAGTGCGGTCGACAGCCCAAGAAGTTTTCACACATCGACACGAAAGCGGCCAGATAGACTATGGTGTTTGGAGTGAAATGGTGGAGTTGAGCCCCAAAGAAGTTCAAAAAACCCCGGAAGAAAGGATGGGGAGGCAGTGAGAATCCGCGATCTACGTGGGTGGCGAGGAGAATACACTCACCCTCCCTCGGTTGCGGCTCGGTTTCGTTCCCCGGGAGCCATGCCGACTTGTGGGGGATCAGTCCCCCCTCCACCAGGTTGTCGAGGTCGTCCTGGGTGATTGCCGAGCGGATCCAGTCGCCCTGGATCCAGCCCGCCGGCAGGCCAGATATCGACGAGGATCCGCCCCGGCTGGTCCGCTTGCCCTTCGCCTTCGCTGTCGCCTTCTTCGCGCGTTCCAACGCCACCGTCCTCTCCTTCCCCATGGCGACGGGTCGAGCTCGAGAGAAGGTCCGGCGACGAGGGCGGAAGCGAGCATGGCGGAGAGATTGGGAGAAGAAGAAGAGAGAATGGGAGCGCACGGGGCAGAGGCCTGGTCCGGGGCCTTTTATAAGGTCGTCACCCGAGTGACTGACTGGTGGACCCAGGCGATCTAAAAAATCCCGCAACTGTCGCGTGCGCAGTACATGGCGAAAAAGGTGGCATGGGGATCGAGGAGACTTGCCTAATCCATCCCGATAACCTCGGTTCCGTCCGTCTGGCGCACTTCCCAAAATTTGAATCCCGCGAGATCCGCAGAGAGGAGAACAACCTGTCAGACTGAAGACAAACATCCTCTACATTATCATTCGGAATCCTATCGTGAAAATTCACTCGACAAAACCCAAGAATGGACCAAGGTGACTGAGAAAGGAATCGACATCCTCACCTCAACTCATTGTTCCAGAACAAGATATACTCATAGCACAAAGAATGGGTCGGAAGTGTTCCCAACTCCTTCCCCACTCAAACCCTGATCCATTCGGGGGTTAATGATGAAGCTATGTGGCTAGGGTAGGGTCATGGATCTATCCAACATACCCTCCCCAAGGACATCTCTACAAATAATCAGAAGCAGTCGAAGACAAAACATCATCCACTCGACCATGAAGATGTGCTCACTCGACCACTAGAAGATGAGAAACCCCCCACTCTGCAGCGGTCATGACTTGAACCATAGCTTTATGGGCATTTATAACACTTTATTGTAGATGTTACCAGTAACGCCCCCACCTTTATGAGCATTGAACCCTGTGTAACAGAGGGGAGCTGGGGTCCTGGCGCACTCTATATAAGCCACCCCCCTCCTCTGGGACAAGGGTTTGCACTTTCTGTAATTCACACACAAATATTCAGTTGACCGCCTCAGGGCTCCGAGACATAGGGCTGTTACTTCCTCCAAGAAGGGCCTGAACTCGTAAAACTCGTGTGTACAACTCCTCCATAGCTAGGATCTTGCCTCTACATTCTTACCCCCCTATTCTACTATCAGTCTTAGAACCACGATAGTAAGTGCTTGAAGGTATATCTTTAGATCTTGCAATTGAGTCTTTTAATTTCTTGTTTTATCACTAGTTTGGTTCATAAAAAGAAAACTACAAAAAATGGAATTGAGGTGGTCTCATATTATTCATCTTTATCATGTCTTTCTTGAAAATGATGGAGCGGAAAATTGTGCTCAATTTGTAGAAAAAGAATTCAATAGAATGATTGGCATGAATGATGAGCATGATTGCTATTTGTTAGTATGAATTCTGTGAATATCCAAAATGCTAATGATGATTGCACAAGTCATGAAAAAAATGTTTCTTATAAGCATCCCAATTTTTGTGGAGTGGAAAGAATTTGTGAAGACATGCCTTATAGGGATAATAGATTTTGTAAGAAGCATAAACATGATAGAACCAATTTTTTGCTCAGAGTGATAGATGGGTTTGCTACAAAAGTATGTTCTCTTTATCCTATTACTTGTGAACTCTGCAATAAAGTTGGTCACCTTAATTTCCAATGCATGCTTTTTCATGATCGAATCATGTCCAAATATTGCAATAACTTGATCACCCTTGAACGCTATAATGAACTTTGTTTATTTTTGGGGTGTGAAGAATTGTCACATAAAAATAGTTGGTTTGAAGTATTCAAATTCACAGACCACGTTGAAACTAATTTTAAATAAATCCATATGTTTGTATGGTAATTGCAATGATAATGCTTATATTGCCAACTATAGAAAGACGGGAAAACCAATAGAATATAAAAGGAATACTAAAGAAAGGGTAAAGATTTCTACTTTCCCTCCTATTGTTTTTCATGATGAAATAGGTGACGAGAAGGATCTCCCTACTCAACCAATCTCATTAATAAGAAGCTCGGAGACATTAGTTAAACCCACACATGATGTGGTGAAGGTATCTCTATTATTGTTGTGCCTGATGAAAATCAATCAAAAATAATTGTGGAAGATGATGCACTTGATGATGATATTGCTTCTTTGTCTTATGACACAATGTCTGAAAGAACTATTGATGATGATTTTGTTATGCCTATTGCTTGTTGTGATCATTATGATTGGGCAGATAATGATACTTCTTATAATCTAGAAAATCTTTTTGGCACCAACTTCGGAAATTATGATGATAATAATTCTTATACTATTGGTGTTATGCATACAATTAATGATGAGAGTGATTATGCTTATGATATGCCAAGCCACAAGCTTGGGGATGCTATGTTTGATGAAAATGACATGTTTGAGAATTTATTTGCTGCAATTAATGTTTGTCCCAATCTTGGGGATATTATGCTTAATGAAAATGACCTTTTCAGTCCCCTACTTTGAATGATCAAATTTGCGATGATGATTGCATGCCTCCTATTTATGATGATTGCAATATTTATGAAAGTGGGTTTGGAAGAGTGTCAACTTTAGATAATATTTATCCCACTATTTTGGAGGGTGTTGAATCTTATTATAATGATAAAAGTGGACTTGGAGAGGTCATGACTTTGTTTAGTAATGATTCCACTACTTCGGAAGAGGTTTCAATTGACTATGATCAAAACAAAGTTGTCGCTTATGATGATTATTATGATGATACTTATGTTACAAAAAGTAGTGATAATTCCTTTTACTGAACATTACTCTTTTAATGTGGAAAAAATTTATAGTATTCGAGTTTCCTATGATACTCCCACTATTATGAATGAGAATAGAATTGCTTATGTGGAGAGTAATGAAAATACTATGTTTGTGGATCATGAAAATAATGCTTTGTGTGATAGCTATATTGTTGAATTCATTCATGATGCTACTTAAAATTATTATGAGAGAGGAACTTATGCTTTCACATATTTCAACAACATCAAGTTTTCTCTCTTTATCTTGAAAATCTTGAAGTTACATTTGTTTTGCCTTCCTATGCTAGTTGATTCTTGCTCCCATGAATTGTTTGATCACAAAATACATATGCATAGGAAGTGGGTTAGGCTTAAATGTGTTTCAATTCTTTACTTTTATGTGAGCATCATTGAAATCATCAAAGAAAAGCGCTTGTTGCGAGGCAACCCAACACTTTTACTTAATTGTTTATGTGTTCACATGATTAAGCTACTATAGTAATCATGTTTTATAGCTTTTGTTCCAATAAAGTGCCAAGTAAAGCCTTTGGGATAGTGTGGATGATAGTTGACTTGATTCTGTGCAAAAATAGAAACTTTTATTTCCAGTAACATAATTTTGTAAATTGATCGGAACGTGATTTTGATCTGATATTTTTACGTATGATTTTTATACAAATTCCCTATGTTTTCTTAATTTTTTTCAATTTTTGGAGTTACATAAGTATGGTTAGAGGACAGATTACTACAGACTGTTCTGTTTTTGACAGATTCTGTTTTCAATGCATAGTTTGCTTGTTTGCTAGTTTCTATGGCTTATATTGCTCAATATAAATTGTGGAAATGATAAGGTACAGTAGGCATTGTGTGAGAACAATTATGAATCTTGTCTTCGATAGTACCAAAGTGAATCGTGTGCTCTTTATCATACTAACCTATCTCAGGAAGTTCCGTTAAGTTTTGTGTGATTAAAGTTTTCAAGTTTTGGGTGAGATATCGATATGAGGAGAATAAGGAGTGACAAGACCCTAAGCTCGGGGATGCCCAAGGCACCCTCAAGGTAACATTCAAGGAATATCCAAGCAACTAAGCTTGGGGATGCCCCGAAAGGTATCCCCTCTTTCGTCTCCAACATTATTGGTAACCTCACTTGGAGCTATATTTTCATTCGTCACATGATATGTGTTTTTCTTGGAGTGTCATTTTATTTTATTTTTATTTGCTTTATATTATTTAGAATGATGTTTTTCATCCTTTACTTCAATAAAAATGTCAAGGATAGCCTTTACCATGCTTATTTTGCAAGTCTATGTGTTGCTGTTTCAAAATAGTAAGTTTAGTGTTGTTGCGAAAATTCCCGAGAAAAAATCAGAATGTGATAAAATGTTGAAATATTTTGCACAATAAGCTATGAATAATTTTGTAAAGTGTGGTAAATTTTAAGAATTTTCGGACTTACAGAAGTATGATTCTTCTTGCATTCTTTAGAGACTGTCCTGTTTTGACAAATTGTTGTTATGTTTGCATTGTTTGCATATGTTTGCTTGTTTAATGATTCTATTTGAGGCTAGGAGTATTAAATATGTAGAGGAATTTAGTATACAATTTTAAATAATAATTTTAGTGATTTGCTACAATGGATAATGATAAGGTTTTTGCACTAATTTATACTAACTTACCTCACGAGTTCTTGTTGAGTTTTGTGTGGATGGAGTTTTTAAGATTTAGGAAAACTGTGATATAAAAGGAATTAAGGAGACACAAAAGCTCAAGCTTGAGGATTCCCAAGTCATACCAAGTTGGTATTCGCATAATTCTCAAGCATCTAAGCTTGGGAATGCCCCAGTAGGCATCCCACCTTTCTTCGTCAACAATTATCCGTTAGTATCGGCTGAGCTTAAGTTTTCGCTTCTTCACATGAGTAGTGCTATTCTTGGAATGTCATTTTTTTTGTTTGCTTGCTGTCTTAATAAAGTACTTATATATTGAAGTTTTCAATAAGAGAGAGTCCTCAATTAGCTACCCATTCACTTAACTACTCACTTGATCTTCACTTATATCTTTTTGGGGTAGTTTGTCATTTGCTCTAGTGCTTCACTTATATGCTTCACTTAGGTTTTCTGAGAATTAGTAAATTTTTGAATAAATTCTCTCATGCTTCACTAATATTATTTTGGGAGAAGAAAACTTCATGCTCATGTTCTTCACTTAAATTTGCTCGAGCTTGTCAAAAGCAATTGCATCTTATGAAATTAGTCACAAAGTGATAGATATTTAAGAGGGATATAATAAAAACTTTCATGAAGATCATTGGACAAAATAAACTTGATTCTTTGTAATAGTTTTGCAAGATGGGGATAATAATATGTGAGCCATGTTGGTGAGTAATTATGCTTTAGTAAGAGTATTGGTGTTATGGTTTGTGATTCCCAATGCAAGCACTAACGCCAATATTTATGCAATGAAATTACACCCTACTTGTGGTGCATTATTCGGTGTTAGTTATGCTTAATGCTCGCTTATGTGATTATTCGTTTCTTGGTTGGATGCTTCTTAATCTTTTGCTAGCCTCTACTTGTACTAACTAGGATTACTACTTGTGTATCAAAAATCCTTAAACCAAATTTCGCCATATGAGTCCACCATACCTACCTATATGCGGTATTTCCATGTCGTTCTAAGCAAATTTGTATGTGTCATCTCAAATTTTCAAAATGGATTTCCTTTTTGTGTGCTCGTACCGCTCATCAAGCGGCATGGGGTGGCCAATATTTTCCATTGTAGATGTGTTATTCTCAAGATGAGTGTTTATTCACTTGTCATTGCACGAGAGTATGGCGGTAATAGGGATGCCCAGTCCCAAAATGAAAAATAAATTACTTCATGTTGTCAAATAATAAATTTCTTGGAAAGTGTTGGTATGGATGGTACCCGTGGATAGGGCCAGCCGTGGAGTGTGAAAGAATGGTGGAAAAAGGAATAAACTTTATTTTCTGTTTGGGAACCTCCTATGATATATCTAACAGAGAAAGTGTTGGGAATTAATCAGTCATTTTCGTTGACGGGAAAAGTATGCCTCTCAAAAAAATTTATCTCTCCATTTAAGCTTTGAGCTCTAGCACCTCTACAAATCCCAAATTCCCTCTACAAAAGGTCTATCTATTTACATTATGCCATTTTTATTTTTATTTGAGTCTTGTAGGATCGAAAGTATGTCTAGAGGGGGGGGGTGATTAGACTACTTGACCAACTAAAACTTATCCTTTTCCCAATTTTAGGTCTTGGCAGATTTTAGCAACTTTGGACAAGTCAAGCAATCTTAACACAATTCAAGCAAGCATGCAAAGAGTATATGAGCAGCGGAAAGTAAAGCATGCAACTTGCAAGAATGTAAAGGGAAGGGTTTGGAAGATTCAAACGCAATAGGAGACACAGATGTTTTTGTCGTGGTTCCGATAGGTGGTGCTATCGTACATCCACGTTGATGGAGACTTCAACCCACGAAGGGTAACGACTGCACGAGTCCACAAAGGGCTCCACCCACAAAGGGTCCACGAAGAAGCAACCTTGTCTATCCCACCATGGTCGTCGCCCACGAAGGACTTGCCTCACTAACGATAGATCTTCACGAAGTAGGCGATCTCCTTGCCCTTACAAACTCCTTGGTTCAACTCCACAATCTTGTCAGAGGCTCCCAAGTGACACCTAGCCAATCTAGGAGACACCACTCTCCAAGAAGTAACAAATGTTGTGTTGATGATGAACTCCTTGCTCTTGTGCTTCAAATGATAGTCTCCCCAACACTCAACTCTCTCTCACAGGATATGGATTTGGTGGAGAGAAGATTTTAGTGGAAAGCAACTTGGCAAAGGCTAGAGATCAAGATTCATATGGTAAGAATGGAATATCTTGGCCTCAACACAAGTATAGGTGGTTCTCTCTCAAAAAAGGTAAGTTGGAAGTGTAGGTTCGTTCTGATGGCTCTCTCCATGAATGAAGAGGAGGTGGAGGGGTATATATAGCCTCCACACAAAATCTAACCATTACACACAACTTGCCAATCTCGGTGGGACCGAATTGATAAACTCGGTCGGACCGATTCAGCAAATCTAGTGACCGTTAGGATTTTCGGTGGGACCAACATGCAACTCGGTAGGACCGATATGGTTAGGGTTAGGGCATAACGTAATATCAGTGAGACCGATTACACAAACTCGGTGAAACTGATTTTGGTAATAAGCTAACCAGAGAGTTGGTCAGGTAAACTCGGTGGGACCGATTCGCTCATTTCGGTGAGACTAAAATGTTATGAAAGGGGAACATAGAGTTTACATTGCAATCTCGGTGGGACCGATCGCTCATCTCAGTGGGACCGAAACGTTACGAAGGGAAACAGAGAGATTACAATCCCATCTCGGTGAGACCGAGATCCCTATCGGTGAGACCGATTTGGTTTGTGGCAGTGGCTATGACATCTGAACTCGGTGGCGCCGGACAGAAAGAATTGGTGGGGCCGAGTTTGACTTTTGGTTTAGGTCATATGTGGATGTGAGAAAGTAGTTGAGGGCTTTGGAGCATATCACTAAGCATTTTGAGCAAGAGCCTCATTAAGCAACACCTCATCCCTCCTTGATAGTATTGGCTTTTCCTATAGACTCAATGTGATCTTGGATCATTAAAATAGAAAATGTAGAGTCTTGATCTTTGAGCTTGAGCCAATACTTTTGTCCTTAGCATTTTTGAGGGGTCCACTTTTCTCATCCATGCCATGCCAATCATTGAGCTTTCCTGAAATATTAATCTTGAAATAGCATTAGCTCAATGAGCTATATGTTGTTAGGAATTACCAAAACCACCTAGGGATATTTGCACTTTCAATCTCCCCCTTTTTGGTAATTGATGACAACATATAGATCAAAGCTTCGACAAATGATAATAAGAGTGAAAAACATTGTCGCTTTGAGAAGTATGTGAAAAGCAAGAGCTCCCCCTAAATTTGTGCATAGTTTAAGATTTGCTTTGGACTGCAAATGCAAAATGAGTTAGGATCATGGGTTACTCTTCCATGTCACATACATCTTGGTGGAGCGCTCAAAATGATAATAATTAAATACATGCACTCATCACCAAGCAAAGTGAATGATCATATGGGGATATAAAAGGATAATGTCATCCAACAATATTTAAGGTAGCATATGATCATACACATGATCATCCAAGTATCACACAAAAGCATAAAGTATCTCAAACAAGCAAATAACAAAGTTCAACCACCAAAAAAACAAGAGAGAACAAAGAGCAACACTCTCTCTCGAAGCCTATGATCTATACATTTTCTCCCCCTTTGGCAACAAGTTACCAAAAAGTTTATAAAAATGCATAGTGCTAGATTGACTCTCAGGATTGGTCTTCAGGTGGTGGTGTAGATAAAACTCCAAGGACGAAGGCATCAGTTGATGTAGATGGAGCTGGTGGAGTGGGTGCTGGAGCTGGTGGCACTGAAGCTGTAGCTGGTGCAGATGAAGTTGCTTTGGTGTCCGTAACTAGCACTACAGTAGATCTCTGTCCTCTAGGCACTCTAGCAAAAGCATCAGCGGTAGACTTTCCCTTCTTCTCCTGCACTTCATCCTGAAGTTGCTCAACAACTGACTGTATCTCAGTGACCTTCACATCTAAATCATAGAACTTCTGCTCCATGATCCTCTCCAAGCTTTCCTGGTTTTGAGTCAGGGTGGCCAATCCCTTCTCAATCCTCAGAGTGGAGGCAATCAAGTAGCCACGCTGATCTTGCTTGCTCTTCAGAAGATACTGAGATGCCTCATCAATGGTTGGCATCTTTGCAGCCTTTTTAGTCCTTGCCTTCTCCCTCTTTGATTATGCTTGCATAGAAGATGGTTCATTCTCATCCATCACCACAGTGTTGTCCTCAAAGTCTGGGTAGATGGGCATATGATCCTTGTCCAAGAGATATGTGCCAGTGCCCATCTTGGAGTTGATTAGCTCCTGGATCTGTGGGGCATACCCACAACTTCTCTTCTGATCTGCAGTTGTTCTCTTTATAGTTTCCACAATTAGGCTCATGACTTTGAACTTTTGAGGCACATCAAATATGTGAAGCAGGTTAATTGCATGGCCTCTGATCATCTTGTGATCACCTGACTTTGGCAATAGAGTGTGCCTGAGGATCCAGTTGATTGTTGGCAAACCTGACAGAAGGTAATGTACTGATCCAAATTTGTGTGTCTCAAGAGCAGCATCTGGGATCTCTCTGTACATATGTGCCATGGTGTTGTGATCCTTCTTCTTATTGGCATAGACATCCAAATCATCTTCATTCTCCTTAGGAGCATTGATCAATTTTGCCCATTCTTCAACTTTTGATTGGTACCTAGTACCTTCAGACATCCAGACAATCCTTCCATCTGGGTAGAAATGAGCTGTGGAGTAGAACTGCATAATAAGCTCATCATTCAACTTCGTGAGCTTCTGCCCAACAAAGTCCTCTACTCCACAAGACTTGAAATTATCATAGACTCCAGGATAGTGTTCTTCATTTTCCCTGATGTACTCCCAGTCCACCCATCTCATACCACAGACTATAGGCTTCTTGTCAAGCAACACTATCTCATAGAAGTCTTGTTGTTCCTTTGTATGGAACCTGTAGTCCATAGCAGTTCTTCTCCTGACTACATAGGGATCGGTCAATCTCCATTATCTGAGTCCTGCATCCTTCCTGAGCTTCATGTCCTCAGCTACTGGATGAGCATCATTGTGATCTGGAATTTTGGGCTTCAACTTCCTCAAGACATGTGACTCATCATCTTGTTCTTCTATAGCAGCTTCAGGCACTGGGGCCTTGTTCTTCTCAGCAGCTGGAATATTCCTTGTACTCCTCTTGGGTGCAGTTTTGGGTTTTGGAGCAGCTGCCTTGGGAGCTTCTTTGGGCTTAGATTGATCAGCCCCTGATCTTATAACATCTCCCATAAACTTTTGAGCTTTAAGTGCTGGTGCAGCAACCTCTTCCTCTTCATCTTCCATCATTGAGGGCTTCCCAATTACTCTGGCCATGGTCTTCTTAACCCTTTCTTTCCTTTTCTTCTCTGCCACAACCTGTTCTTTGGGTGCAGATCCTAAAGTTTCTTGAGTGGATGTTCTGGCCTTTGACATAGGAACTCTCTTAGCAGGAACCTTTGTCCTCACTCCTGACTTAGTGGCAACAGATGTGCCATATTCCTTTTTCAGAACTTTCCTCTTTGAGGTGGCCTCTTCCTCAACAGCCACATAGTCCTCATCCTCAGAATCTGAGGTTCTCTTCTTTCTGGCCCTGGTGGCTGCCTTAGGCAAGTTGCTGGGTGTACTCCTGCTTCCATCAGCATAGCTGCTAGAGGGACTAGTGCCCTCACTCATGTTAACTTGCTCCTCAGACTTGTTCTGACTGTCACTCTGATCTGACATGATGCAAACACTGACAGCAGACCCTGTGAATAGATTATAGATGAGGTAGAGTAGATGAGCATCACAAAGTACATAGGTTTTGCAAAAGAATGAGTTAAAAACTTAGTTTTAGTTTTCCACGGAAAGCATTTCGGATCTACCAATTTGATAACTCGGTGATACCGAAGCAGCTTTTGGAACCTAAACTAGTGAACTCGGTCAGACCGAGTCACAGTTCGGTGGCACCGAGACTGCTAGGGTTTCTCAAAGAATTGAACTCAGTCACACCGATTTGCAATTCTCGGTCAGACCGAGAATCACATGTGCAATGGCCTTAGCCAAATCGGTGGAACCGATTTCAACAACTCAGTTGGTCCGAGATGATTTCAGCGGAAACCTAACCCTAAATTTTCAATCCACAACTAAACTATGGAGTGATTTCGCTGGATAGAGTGATCTCAAACGTGGCAAGATACATGGCAAAACAATGTGCTAGGAATCGGAGTGAGATTAGCACAAGGATCAAGTCCATACCCTAAGTGCGGCGATGGACCTGCTACGGCGGCAACGGCGGAGACAATTTCCATTGACGGCGGCGGAGACCAGCGGCGGGAGGCAGCTGGCGATGAGGAGGATGATCCGGAGACCCAGGGAGGCAGAGCAGGCTGAGTGCGGGCGAAGGGGTTCAGAGAATTTTCCAAATTTTGGCCCGGGGATATATATAGCCTGACCCTGTCGGTGTGACCGAGTGGAACAACTCGGTGGCACCGAGATGCATAACTACAAGCAGTTACTGCAACTCGGTGTGACCGAAAAGTTCAAATCGGTTGCACCGAGATTGAAAACCTAGATCGACTTAGTGATCTCGGTATGACCGAAATGGATGAATTGGTCAGACTGAAATGCACAAAGAAGTTTTGGATGTTTAAGTCTATGACGAATCGGGGACCCCGAGTGCTCCTCACACAGAGTGGTTTGAATCTGACTTGATCAAACTTTGTGATGTAGCATGAATAGAGTTTGAGATGAGAAAAGCATAGATAGCTAGAGAAGGTTCTTAGGCATTCTTGTCCATCCACTTGGCAAAAGAAAAAGGAACCAAACAATCAAAACAACAAGTGGATGTCCTCGAATGAGTAAATTATGCAACCAACATGCTCACACAATAAAATGGCAAATGAAATATGTGGCAAATCATGCACAGCCAATTCTAGCATCTATCAAGCAATTGGCGATGACTAGGTCATCTATATATGAGTATATTGACTTAGGAGTCAAATGAGAACATTTGATCATAGGTCATACTCATTGTTTAAGCACAAGTGGGGTTACCACTTTTACATAAAGCGGTGTTGTGTTCACACCATTAGAGTTTCTTTAGCTCAATTCTTAGAGTAAAGCTCTCCTAGATGTGAGATCCCCCCTAAAAGGGATGAACTAACCTTGGGTTTTGTCGATGATGACTTCATGTAGGTGTTGAAGATGTGGATGCTCAATGTTGATGTAGATCATTTAGAGCAATCCTTTGGAGTGAGTTGCACTTTCAATACCTACACGGGTTAGTCCTATAAGGAACAAACAAGGATATCCATAGACATAGAGTGATGCACACACAAGATGATGTCTATGAAAGCATTAGGTTACCTTGTCCCTTGTCTTACCAACAAGAGGGTTTGTGACTCCTTGAACTAGTGCAAGATGTGGAAGTTAATTGCACTTGTTCTTGCCAAAATGATAAGAGTGAAGTATGTTGGCAGAGTCACCCTCAGGAACTCTCTAGTTCTTCTTCTACGGGATCCACATCATCTTGATGGGAATCCTTGGAGTTTTAGTCGTACTTGATGAAGTAGAACTTGATGTAGTCTTGGGAACCCACTTGACCAAGGCCTTGGGTTCTTCTTCAAATGCATCAATTTCCTCTTGAATCTTATCCTTGCCTTTTTGCTCGTGGTCTTGTGGTGGAAGATCATCTTGAGCTTGTGTCCCTTTAAAGGAAGTAGGATCATACTTCTTTTGTTGAGGAACAAAATTCATCTTGGGGTATTGATCTTCTTCCCACTCAACTCCATTGGCATTGAACTTTCATTCAAAACCAACACCTTGGTTCTTCCGGTGCCTTCCTTGCTTGCGTACAATTTCCTCGAATTGCTTACTCCTGGCAAGGTTCTTGTAAACACCTTTCTCTATAATTCCCTTCAATAAGCTATTTTCTTGCTCAAGTGTAACTTGGCTAAGAGAATCATTAGTGGAATCAAGAGAACTACTAGAAGCAACAACATTAGAATTAGCATGATTATTGTTACTACTAGAGGAAGAATCTTTCTTGTTCTTGTTACTAGACTTGACTTGAGGCATGTAAGTGGAGAAGAGTAAACGCTTAGCAATGTAAGAAGAACTTTTCTTGCGAAGATCATCATTGATTGCCTTTAAGAACTCATGCTCTTGCTCAAGGTTGAGAATTTCAAAATGTAATTTCTCACAATGTTGGGGATATCACTTATCAGGAACTTATTGGTCGACCCATGATAAGCAGTAAATCAGCCAGTTTATCGGCATATCGCCCCATTTATCGCCATATCGGCTGATTTATCGGCCAATTTATCTTATCGGTTAGACACCGGTAAGCGATAAATCAGGCGATTTATCGGAATATCGGAAGATATCTTGAACAGTGATTTCTCACGAGTCCTTAAAAGTCCTCGATGATCTCCTGAGATAGTTTCATGAGCTAACTTAAGAGTGTTTAGTTCTTTAGTTAGAAACTCAATCTTCTCCTTATCATTGTCATTTGTTTTATCTTGATTTGCATGATTAATCGATGTTTCATCATAATATTCATCACTAGAGATGTCAACAAGTAAATCATCATCACCTAACAAGTCATCTTCATCACTATTAAAATCAACATACTCGAGGTGTGATACCTTTGGGCCTTTAGCCATGAAGCATCTTCCAGGTCCTTCATTTGGTGAATCAAATATGTCGTAGGAGTTGGTTGACAGAAGTGCTAGACCGGCAACACCTTCATCTTGAGTATATTCGGAGTCGGAGTGATAGCTTCTCTCTGAGTGATTGTCGGAGGCGGAGCCGGATACCCATTCACCAACATGAGCTTGATGTCTTCGTTTTGTGTAGCTCCTTGATGACTTGTCCTTCCTTTCTGAATCCTTGCTTCTCCGGGATGTTCTTCGTTCATAACGATCATCTCTACTCCTTCTCTTTCTTGATGGTGATTCTTCTCTTCTACTTATTCTTTTTGGAGAATCATCTCTTCTCTTGTAGGGTGTCGTACACTCATTGGAATAGTGTCTGGGTCTTCCACAATTGCAGCAATTTCACTCTCGACTATAAGATCTTTTGTCATTGTAGGACCTTGACTTGGAACTTGTCTCTTTGCTTCTACTCTTGTAAAACTTGTTGAAGTTCTTCACCATTAGGCTCAATTCTTCATTGAAGATTTGTTTCTCACTTGATGATGTGGGAGCTTCACATGAGGCTTTGTAAGCACCACTTGACTTGTTATGGAGCTCCTCCTTATCCTTGAGTGACATCTCATGAGCAACAATTCTTCCAGTGATTTCCGTTGGCTTGAGATCTTTGTAATTGGGCATCATTTGGATCAATGTGCATACGGTATCATATTTTCTGTCCAAAGCTCTTAGGATTTTCTTGATGATGAATTTGTCAGTCATCTCTTCACTTCCTAAGCCGGTGATCTCATTTGTGATAAGAGCAAGCCTAGAGTACATTTCAGCGACACCTTCACCATCCTTCATTTTGAACTTGTCAAGCTGACTTTGAAGCACATCAAACTTGGATTCCTTGACGGAGTCGGTACCTTCGTGCATATCAATCAAAGTATCCCAAATTTCCTTTGCATTCTCAAGACGGCAGATTTTGTTGAATTCTTCGGGGCACAATCCGTTGAAGAGGATATCACAAGCTTGAGCATTGTATTGCAGCATCTTCAACTCTTCCGCGGTAGCTTCACAGTTCAGTTCTCTCCCATCAAAGAATTCACCTTGCAAGCCAATACACACAATAGCCCATACGGCGGGGTTATGTCCAAGAATATGCATTTTCATCTTATGCTTCCAACAAGCAAAATTAGTACCATCAAGGTAAGGACCTCTACGGTGGTAATTTCCCTCGCTAGACACCATACTCTCCTAGGTTGTGAAACCAAGGCTATGACTACCAAAAGCTATGGAAATCAAAGAAAATGGAGACCAAAGCTCTGATACCACTTGTAGGATCGAAAGTATGTCTAGAGAGGGGAGGGTGATTATACTACTTGACCAAATAGAACTTATCCTTTTCCCAATTTTAGTTCTTGGCAGATTTTAGCAACTTTGGACAAGTCAAGCAATCTTAACACAATTCAAGCAAGCATGCAAAGAGTATATCAGCAGCGGAAAGTAAAGCATGCAACTTGCAAGAATGTAAAGGGAAGGGTTTGGAGGATTCAAACGCAATAGGAGACACAGATGCTTTTGTCGTGGTTTCGATAGGTGGTGCTATCGTACATCCACGTTCATGGAGACTTCAACCCACGAAGGGTAACGGCTGCGCGAGTCCACGGAGGGCTCCACCCACGAAGGGTCCACGAAGAAGCAACCTTGTCTATCCCACCATGGCCGTCGCCCACGAAGGACTTGCCTTACTAGCGGTAGATCTTCACGAAGTAGGCGATCTCCTTGCCCTTACAAACTCCTTGGTTCAACTCCACAATCTTGTCAGAGGCTCCCAAGTGACACCTAGCCAATCTAGGAGACACCACTCTCCAAGAAGTAACAAATGGTGTGTTGATTATGAACTCCTTGCTCTTGTGCTTGAAATGATAGTATCCCCAACACTCAACTCTCTCTCACAGGATATGGATTTGGTGGAGAGAAGATTTGAGTGGAAAGCAACTTGGCGAAGGCTAGAGATCAAGATTCATATGGTAAGAATGAAATATCTTGGCCTCAACACAAGTATAGGTGGTTCTCTCTCAGAAAAGGTAAGTTGGAAGTGTAGGTTCATTCTGATGGCTCTCTCCACCAATGAAGAGGAGGTGGAGGGGTATATATAGCCTCCACACAAAATCTAACCATTACACACAACTTGCCAATCTCGGTGGGACCGAATTGATAAACTTGGTCGGACCGATTCAGCAAATCTAGTGACCGTTAGGATTTTCGGTGGGACCGACATGCAACTCGGTAGGACCGATATGGTTAGGGTTAGGGCATAATGTAATCTCTGTGAGACTGATTACACAAACTCGGTGAGACCGATTTTGGTAATAAGCTAACCAGAGAGTTGGTCAGGTAAACTCGGTGGGACCGATTCGCTCATTTCAGTGAGACCGAAATGTTACGAAAGGGAACCATAGAGTTTATATTGCAATCTCGGTGGGACCAAAACGTTATGAAGGGAAACAGAGAGATTACAATCCCATCTCGGTGAGACCAAGATCCCTATCGGTGAGACCGATTTGCCTAGGGTTTGTGGCAGTGGCTATGACATCTGAACTCGGTGGCGCCGGATAGAAAGAATCGGTGGGGCCGAGTTTGACTTTTGGTTTAGGTCATATGTGGATGTGAGAAAGTAGTTGAGGGCTTTGGAGCATATCACTAAGCATTTTGAGCAAGAGCCTCATTAAGCAACACCTCATCCCTCCTTGATAGTATTGGCTTTTCCTATAGACTCAATGTGATCTTGGATCACTAAAATAGAAAATGTAGAGTCTTGAGCTTTGAGCTTGAGCCAATCCTTTTGTCCTTAGCATTTTTGAGGGGTCCACTTTTCTCATCCATGCCATGCCAATCATTGAGCTTTCCTGAAATATTAATCTTGAAATAGCATTAGCTCAATGAGCTATATGTTGTTAGGAATTACCAAAACCACCTAGGGATAGTTGCACTTTCAAGTCTCCATCTTCTCTTATAAAGCACCAACTAAGGGGCACTATGATCGTACTTGAGCATTGGATGTAGCTAATATACGAGTGCGCTTCGTGAATGGATCAATGATTGAGCATGATGGGCTAGGGATAACTTTCTTTAGTATTGATATTTTGAAAGACATGGTTGCTTGTTGATATGCTTGAGTATTGAAATCTTCATGTTAAAACTAGGCTATTGCTTTGAACCATATAAAAGTCCAAATGTCCATGCTACCAAAGAAAAGAATATGCGACGAACATGTTAGGCAGCATTCCACATCAAAAAAATCTGTTTTTATCATTTACCTACTAGAGGACGAGTAGAAATTAAGCTTGGGGATGATGATACGTCTCCAACGTATCTATAATTTTTGCTTGTTCCATGTTGATATATTATCATTCTTGGATGTTTTACAATCATTTTATAGCAACTTTATATCATTTTTTGGGACTAGCCTATTGACATAGTACCAAGTGCCAGTTGCTGTTTTTTTTGCTTGTTTTTTACTTACAGAAAATCAATACCAAATGTAGTCCAAATGCAGCAAAACTTTTTGGAGAATTTTTCTGGACCAAAAGACACCTGATGGGCCAAAGAAGTACCAGAGCGAGGCTCCGAGGGGAGCACAACCCACCAGGGCACGCCCACGTGGGTTGTGCCCACCTTGGTGGCCTCCCGCACCGCCTCTTCACCCTATAAATTCCCGAATATTCCAAAAACCCTAGGGGAGTCGATAGATCAGAAGTTCCACCGCTGCAAGCCTCTGTAGCCATGAAAAATCAATCTAGACCCCGTTCTGGCACCCTACCGGAGGGGGAAATCATCACCGGTGGCCATCTTCATCATCACTATGGCCACCATGATGACGAGGGAGTAGTCCACCCTCGGGGCTGAGGGTTTGTACCAGTAGCTATGTGTTTAATCTCTCTCTCTCTCTCATGTTCTTGATTTGGCACGATCTTGATGTCTCGCAAGCTTTGTTAATATAGTTGGATCATATGGTGTTTTCCCCTCTCTATCTTGTTGTGATGAAATTGAATTTTTCCTTTGAGATCTCGTTGTTATCGGATTGAATAATTTTATGGATTTGAGAACACTTGATGTATGTCTTGCTATGAATACCCATGGTGACAATGGGGTATCGTATTGATTCACTTGATATGTGTTTTGGCACTCAACTCGCGGATTCCCGAGGTGACATTGGGGTAATCTATGCATAGGGGTTGATGCACGTTCTCGTCTTTGTTTCTCCGGTAGAAATCATAGGGCACTCTTTGAGGTTCTTTGTGTTGGATTGAGTATTATGAATCTGAAATTATTTGATGCATATGGTATAATCAACTCACGGATACTCGCGGTGACATTGGAGTATCTAGGTGACATTAGAGTTGGTTGATGTGTATCACATGGTGTTATTTGAGTACGAACTCTTAGATCGATCGATCGGAAAGGATAACTTGGTGTTAGTTTAGTACTCCCTTCGTTTCTTTTTAGTCTGCATACCAGATTTGGTCAAAGTCAAACTTTGTTAACTTTGACTAAGTTTATAGAAAACAATATCAAGATTCACAATATGAAATCAATATTGTTTGATGCATCATGAATTTAATTTTCATACCATATATATATTTAGTATTGTAGATGTTGATATCTTTTCCTACAAAGTTGGTCAAACTTTAGAAAGTTTGACTTTGACCAAATCTTATATGAAAACTAAAAAGAAACAAAGGTAGTACAAACTCTTGGATAGGTCGATTGGAAAGGATAACTTTTGAAGTGATTCTTCATCGCACGTTGAGGGTTGGCTATATTATCCACATATATAAGCATTGTTGAGAGATTGCACTAGCGAAAGTACGAACCCTAGGTCTCATTTTCATGCATTGCAATACTGTTTGTGTTCATTTTTGTTACTTGCTACCTTGCTGATTTCTATTGTTCATATTACAAAAAGCAATATCGACTATCATTACTACGCTTGTATCACCATCTGTTCGCCGAACTATTGTATTTACTATTGTATTTGATGTGTTGGGACACAAGAGATTTTTATTATTTGGTTGCAGGGTTGTTTGAGAGAGATCATCTTCATCCTACACCTCCCACGGATTGATAAACCTTATGTCATCCACTTGAGGGAAAACTGCTACTGTCCTACAAAACTCTGCGCTTGGAGGCCCAACACGAGTCTACAAGAACAAATTGTGTAGTAGACATCATTGCCTCAGTCTAATTCGTTCAACAGAAATGGATTCGCCTTTGGTGAGCCACATTAGAGGTCTGTGTGATGGAGCCGCGTCGAGCTCGGGTGAGGAGCTGATCCATCATTTTTTTTCTTTTTGTGGTTGCTCTGGTGCTGCCGGAGGCAGGTTACGAGCGTTGGTGTCAACTGTAGGAAATTCTTCGGCATGTATTGTAATATTTTTTCTTGGTTGGTGTTCCTTTGCGCAAAGGCTAGTATTCTTTTGTCTTTTCAGTTTTGTCACGTCGATGTCTATGTGACTTGTACTACGATCTTTATTATATGAATGAGAAATGTATTACCATGAAAAAATTACGACAGAGTAATTTGAACAAGGGACATTAATACTACCAAGCGTGTGAAATTTATCACACTATCCCAACACTGCAATTCATTTTTAGTCTTTCATTTTCAAGGGTGATGAAATTTATCATTTGAAAATATGAATGAAAATAACTACTCACTAGGAAGACTAACAACAAATAGTTCTATCTTCAACCATTCCTATTTCCTAGCAGATGCATTCTTCCTTTTCACCCGCGTTCAAATCCGAAAATGTTGAATGTACATGCAACTTTTACTGATTGACTCTTGTGGTACGTGTCCCTCTCTTCCTAATTCGTTTGCCCCTACATTTCACGGTGAGGCCCACCTCCGCCAAAGCAGTTGATATCATCTCACCCCGTAACTTCTAATCTGTAAAACTTGTCGGTAAGGGCATCTTCAACGCAACCCGTAAATTTCCTCCCGCATCCGTCCGCAGACAGGGGAGACCAATCTGCGGACACTGATGTGAAAGGACGACATCCAAGCGTAGCCTATATATGTCCGTCAGCAAATTCAAATTCAAATCTGCACCGTTCCACACAACACGCCGGATCATACCCGCGCTGGTTCGCATCCCCGATGACAACCAAAAGGAGGAAAATATGCCTAGTTTTTACATGCCTGAATCCAAAAGAACATCCGTCCAATAGTCCATGCATTTCTGCCCTACCAGATCGCCATCCCAGCAAGATGCTTCCCGATTAAGGAGGTGTCGCCGCTGCCGCGTAGGCAGCCTCCGCTGAGGTCCACCTATGTCTCCGTTGCGTCCTCATCTTCCGCCGCCACCAACTCATCTTTCTGCCGCTCTAGCATTTGGTAGCGGATGGATTGCATGATAATTCTAGCGTCGGCATCCAAAGATTCGTTGTTCAAGGTCAACATCTTAGCGTTCTCCGCATTGGCGGCGATCTCCACCCTATTTTCCTCAAGCGCGACCTTCTTCTCCTCGAGCACCGCTTTCCTCTCTTTGATCATGGTCCTCTTATCTTCGAGCTTGATCTTCTTCTCTATCGCCTCCATCAACTGCTTGAACCTTTCCTCCTTGATGTTCGAGCACCTCACACATGCCTCTTCCTTCTTCGCCAAGATCTCCTCGAACCTCTCCGTCAGCTTGGCCGCCGCACCTTCTCGCTTTGCCCTCTTCTCCTCCCACTTCTTGCCCCCACAGATTTCTTCTAACCTTCTTCATCAGTTCTTGGGCTGGGTCGGTAGGGTCACCCATTTCTTCCTCGTTGGCTTGGGCGGAGGTCTTGGCAATGAAAATGTTTTACTTCGGCCACCCATTCAAATTTAAGCACAATGCATGATGGTGAAGAACTTCTCCAACTTCTTGTACGCCACACAAGCACGAGTAGGATACAAGGTGAAACAATGCATATATGTCTAGTGAGAAAGAAAACAATACATGTTCGGCTAGTGATTATGAAAACTAAATCATACCCGGCTAGCGATAAAAAACTAAAACATATCCGGCTCGTGATCAGCAAAACCAAAGTATGTCCAGATAGTGATCAACAAAACTAAAGCATATGTGGCTAGTGATCAACAAAACTAAAGCATATCCGGCTAGTGATCAACTTACTTGATCGGTGATTTGTGCACCGCTAGGTCACCGTGCAATGAGATGCTTGAAGTGCCCGCAATACTTGGAGACGACATCTTGGATGGTGTACCAATGATGGTTGAGGGACTTCTACTCACGGTTGGAGATCAACATATCAGAGTAGGGCGCGAAATGCTTGTCCTCGTGGAACCATATGTGAATGTTCCTCCAAAAGGTTGTGGCCTTTTTCTCCGTGCCATGAACCAGATCGAGGCTAGTGGCTGACCAAGCATCGCACAATAGCTCATCCTCCCACATGTTGAAGCTTTCTCCCCTATCTTTCTTCTATGGATCGCCAGCTATATCATCTGGATCATCATCGTCACCGTCGTCCTCCTCCTCCCTCCCCTCCAGATGCTCCTCTCCAGCATCCCAATGTTGTTGTTGCTGTGTGCCATCGCCGTTCTGGGTGTAGAGACTGATGCATGGCCGCCTGGGTGTAGGACTGCTGCTGCTAGTAGTTGCCGGACTAGGTGGGATCCGAGTTTTCAACTTGCTCGTCCACATAGCCCCCTCCTCCTCCCTCACCTTCGTCATGGATGATATTAAGCATCTCCCTGTCCGCGTCGTACCCCAGCTCCCCGCTCTCGGCATTGCAGCAAACAGCGCGCGGGCACCCATCTGCTCTCCGCCCGCTGTCCTCGCCCGGACAAGCGACGATGAAGAATACTCAGAGAAGAGCGGTGCCACGTTAACATCGACAATGTAAGGAACCATACCGGTGGGGTTTGGGAGTTGCTTGGCGTAGTAGTAGTACGGAGGCTTGTAAGGCTCCGGCCACGACGCTGTCCATACTATGGCGCGCCCGTCTGGCGGCGTCCGCCACAGCCTTGACGATCGCCCCGTCCGCCACGCCCACAACACCCATCGCCACCACCAGGTCCACTAGCAGCAAGACGCTTCTTCAGCTTCTCCTTGTTTGCGGCCTTCACTTTGACGCGGCAATTTTGCCACATCTCCGAGCTGATCTTCCGGGCGAGCGTGATGCTAGCATCCTCCGGCACCTCCGTTGGTTCCATCTCTGACAGGTTCTGCGACGGATCCATGTGTCGGTGGCAGAGGGAAGGAGAGAGTGGTAGCAAAGAGCGGGAATTGCGTAGAGAGCGACGGAGAGTGGAAGAAGAGAGTGGGGGGTTTCAGCGCTGAAATAGTGCGGGATGCTACAAAAGCGCAGGCTCGCCCTTCCTTTTGGGTGGGCCAGGAGCAGAGAGCGACGTTTCGCGTGTCCGGACTCCCGCAACCCCCCCCCATGTTTGTCTTCGGTTTGCGGGAAATCGCATCCGAACCGCTCCACAGATCGATACAGGTCGGCGTTGGATGGCTTCCGCAGTCCGAACGCTTGTGGGAGATTTGTGGGTCGGCGTTGGAAATGCCCTAAGTCTAGCATTGCTCGCGCAAATCCACCCCAACAATGCTATACATACAATAAAAAATGATATTGCCACGACGACGCCACGCCCTATCGCTGGCCCGCCCAGACCAAGATGGGGTCCAAAGGGCCCAGATCTGGGCCGGACAGGCGCCGCTAGCCCGCGTTGCCGCACCACCCCGTCCGCAACGCGGCTGTCCAGAGTCCACCCCCGCCCGCGCTAGGAGCACCCGCCGCCGCGCAGGACAACCCCTGCCTAAGGGCACCACCCGGAGCCGCTCGGCCCCGCGCCGGAGGATCCCGGGGAGGGGAAAGGCCAGGGGTCGCTGTCATGGTTCTAAGCCTGATAGTAGAATAGGGGGTAGGAATGTAGAGGCAAGATCCTAGCTATGGAGGAGTTGTACATGCGAGTTTTACGAGTTCTGGCCCTTCTCGGAGGAAGTAACAGCCCTACGTCTCGGAGCCCGGAGGCGGTCGACTGGATATATGCGTGTGAATTACAAAAGGTGCGAACCCTTGTCCCAGAGGAGGGGGTGGCTTATATAGAGTGCGCCACGACCCCAGCTCCCATCAATTACACAGGGTTCAATGTTCATAAAGGAGGAGCGTTACTGGTAACGTCCGGAGTAAAGTGCTATAAATGATTATTAAAGCTATGACTTAAATCCTGACCGTTGCGGAGTGAGTGGCTTCACATCTTCTGGTGGTCGAGTGGTTGTTCGCATGGTCGAGTGTCTTCAAAGCTGTCGAGTGGAACATAACTTCATGGTCGGGTGGATGATGATCTCTCTTCGACTACTTCTGGTTCTTTTAGAGATGTCCCTGGGGAGGGTATCTTGGACAGATCCATGACCCTACCCTAGGTACATATATTTGTCATTAGCCCCCGAATGGATCAGGGTTTGAGTGGGGAAGGAGTTGAGAACACTTCCGACTCATTCTTCGTGCTATGAGTATAACTTGTTCTGGAGCCATGAACTGGGGAGACAATGCCAACTTCTTCTTCAGTCGCCTTGGTCCATTCTTGGTTTTTGTCGAGTGCATTTTCACGGTAGAATTCCGAATGATAATGTAGAGGACGTTTTCAGTCTGACAAGTTGCTCTGCTCTCCGCGGATTTCGCGGGATTCGAATTTCGGGAAGCGCGCCAGACGAGCAGGGCAGTGGTAATCGGGATGGATTAGGCAAGTCTCCTCGATCTCTGTGCCACCTTTTTCACCACGTACTGCGCGTGCGACTGTTGCGGGATTTGTTTAGATCGTCTGGGCCTACCAGTCAGTCACTCGGGGAACAACCTTATAAAAGGCACCGGACCGGGTCTCTGCCCCGTGCGCTCCCATTCTCTTTTCTTCTTCCTTCGACTTCTCCGCCATGCTCGCTCCTGCTCTCG
The DNA here is from genome assembly GCF_018294505.1 of Triticum aestivum. NCBI lineage: Eukaryota > Viridiplantae > Streptophyta > Magnoliopsida > Poales > Poaceae > Triticum > Triticum aestivum. The sequence goes on from NC_057794.1 coordinate 300,979,428, forward strand.
TCGCCGAACCCTTGCTCGAACTCGATCCACCATCATGGGAAAAGAGAAGTCGGTGGCGCTGGAGCGCGCAAAGAAGGCGACCGCGAAGGCGAAGCGCAAGCGGACCAGCCGGGGCGGATCCTCGTCGAGATCCGGCCTACCGTCGGGCTGGATCCAGGGTGACTGGATCCGCTCGACGATCAGCCAGGATGACCTCGACGACCTGGTGGAGGGGGGACTGATCCCCCACAAATCGGCACGGCTCCCGGGGAACGAGACCGAGCCGCAGCCAAGGGAGGGTGAGTGCATTAACCTTGCCACCCATGTCGATCGTGGGTTTTCTCTGCCTCCCCATCCTTTCTTTTGGGGCTTTTTGAACTTCTTTGGGGCTCAGCTCCACCACTTCACTCCAAACACCATAGTCTATCTGGCTGCTTTCGTGTCAATGTGTGAAAATTTCTTGGGCTGTCGACTGCACTGGGGTCTTTTCAAACACATCTTCACCTTCCGCTCCCAGTCAGTCAAAAAGGACAATCCGAGTGATGAGAGGACGCACGTGATCCAGATGTGCGGGGGCCTGGGGATCCAGATGAGGAACAAGAGCACCTTCCTAGCAATGATCCTTCCCGACTCGGTCCGGGGCTGGCAGTCGACTTGGTTTTACTGTAAGGACCAGCCGACCCCGGGTCAGTCGACTGGACTTCCTCCCTTTTCTCTGGCTCGAGTGGAGAAGCCCTCCTCCCTGAAGGTTGTCCCAAAAGAGAAGGCGCGGGTCAAGGTGCCGGTCGAGCAGGTCGTCCAACTCGTCCGCGACGGGGTGACTGGGATGGACCTGCTGGAGGTCTTTCTCGGTCGACACATCCAACCGCTTCAGGCTCGTGATCATCCGATGTGGATGAACTATGGACTCGAGGACTCCACTCGGATTCACCCGGAGGACGTCAGCGAGGACATCTTGGAGAAGTGGCTGATGGGAATCGCCAGCAACAAAGACAACCCCCGGGGATCTAGGAGGGTGATTCCATTCGACCACTCGCGCCAGCCGGAGCAGGTATGATTCTGTTTTGCCAAGTATCTTTCCAATTCACTGTGTGGCACTTTGTTGATGGTCGACTGAATTTCTTCTAATCGTTGTCTTTTCAGGCCCTCATTGACATGTACCCGATGCCCAATGGAGTGCAGGAGCAAGACGTCGAGGAAGGAGCGAGCGGGGGCGAGAGTGGCGAGTGGCGCTCGGATGCCGAGGAGGACGAGGAGAGCGACGAATCGACTGAAGACGAAGAGGTCGACTCGCCTCCTCACAGGGAGAGGAGATCCAAACACGCTCACGACCCGGTGAGCACTCCGGACCTGGTGACTGCGCCGACTGGGCAGTCTTCGAAGCGTCCCAGGACGTTTTCCCCAGCGCCGATTGAGAAGGCTCCGAAGCAGCCCAAGGTTGTGCCGCCTCCAGCACCAAAAGCACCGAAAGCCACATCGTCCAAACTGCCAAAAGCTCTGCCTAGGATCAAAGTGACCATCCCTACCATCTCCGGGTAATCATCTGACTTGTTTTTTTGTGTCGACTTGAACAACAGAACATAACCGACTGGGTGCGGGTCTTTGTACTGCTGCTACATCACGAACCTCTTCTCTCCAGTACCGAGATGAGGAGATGGAAGACGCGGTCACCTCCAACCCAGGTAAAAACTCTTATGATCTTGCTCTTGGCTACTCGGTCGATTGAATTCTAGCGGTTTACTTTAGAGTCGACTGGTCTTCTCTCCGCAGCTCCGCCCAATGTCATCGATCTCCCAAATGACGATGAAGATGTGGCTCTTAGGCCCAAGAAGAATAAAAAGGCGACGGCTGGTAAGGCGTCTCAGCGGGGACCAACACAACACCAACCATCTATCAATCTAAAGACACGGGCGGGGCCTCTATAACCTTCACTGTACCCTTGTCGAGTGAGCGCCCCGCACTGTCGACTGTACCGGTGATTCCTTCAGTCGTCCCATCTCACGCCTCGAAGGTCCAAGCTGCTGCACCTGGGTCGTCTGCTCTCTTCTTCACCAGCTACCCCATTCCGGATAACCAGTCGGAAGCGGCTGCGAAAGCCATCCGACAGGCTAACGTGATGATGGAGCGGATGAATACGGTGCATGAGAATAGCCAGGCTGCCTACGACGCCAGTGCTGCTCTCCGGGCCAATGTCCAGGTAAGTAGACTTTTCGACTGCCCTTGTTCTATCAGGATATGCTACCCGAAAAATTTTCTTCTATACAATCTCATGTTCTTTGCGTCGAATCAGTGCACCCACTGGGTGTTTTGTTGTCTTTGGTAGTTGCGTTCTTCCACTCGGTCTGGGCGAGTAGGATCTGAACTGGTGGGGGCACGCTAAGTGCACCCATTGGGTGTAGTCCCCGAGACTGCAGTCGACCGCTGGCAGTTGACTGGGGTCTGAGTTCTACCTTTCTTTCTTTTCTTCCACTCGACTCGAGCGGACCGGTCGAGTAGGATCTGAACCAGTGGGGGCACGCTAAGTGCACCCACTGGGTGTAGTTCCTGAGACCGCAGTCGACTGCTAGCAGTCGACTGTGGTCTGAATAGTGTTTTCTTTATACTTGATCCGGGCAGACCGATCGAGTGGGGTCTGAATCAGCGGGGGCACGCCAAGTGCACCCACTGGGTGTAGCCCCCGAGACCGCAGTCGACTGTGTGCAGTCGGCTGGGGTCTAAGCGAACTTCTTTAAGTTTTATCCACTCGGAAGTGAACAACCTTTGATCTTGTCGATTGACACGTCTTTTGCCTTCTGCAGAAGTCTTGTACTCTCATTTCCAAGTTTGCTGAACTTGAGGAGAAGCAGAGGCAACTCAACCTCGACTTGGAGTTAGCCCAACAGAATCTGAAGAAAGCTCAAGACGAAGCTGCTGGTATGGAAGGTAACTACCCGTCGACTGTTTTTTTAACATATCTTCGAGCTCTTGTCTGATCTGATTGCTTCTTTTGCAGAGAAAATTAAGTTGGCTCTCGAGAAGAAGGACTCGGACCTCGCCGATGCACAGAAAGAAGCCCAAGACAAAACTGCCCTCGCAGACCGGAAGCTGGCTTCAGTCGAAACACTGGAAGGGGAGGTGGCCAAGCTGAAGTCCTGTCTCAACGAGTCTAACCGAGAGGTGACCCGTCTGAAGAAGGACAAAATTACTCTGAACGAAAAGCTGGAGTCTATGGTCCACAAGAGGAATGACACGGAGGCTTATTTGAGAACTCTCGCCAAGAAGCTTTATCTTATGCTGGAAGGTATTTCTCTTAGACCGACTGTGTTGATGCTTGCGAACGGATCCTATCCGGTCGACTCACTAATTTTTGGCTGCAGAATTCTGCCAAGACTTTGATGAGGAAACTGGAAAGGTCGAGACGGGTCTGGACCCTATCGCTTCTCCAGTTTCCGACGAAATTGCAATGAACATGCTCCGACTGGAGTCTCATGTTGCCAGCATCACAAGCTACCTCGCGCGCCTGAAGGAGGCAGTCTCACGAGTCGACTCATTGCTCTGGCCAAGGGTGATGCTTCAAAATGACCTGGAATCCCTGATGGCTCGACTCAACGAGATCCCTGACCGAGTGCAGGAATGGAAGAAGTACTCCGCCCGGTGTGGTGCTGACGTGGCGCTGTCTTTGGTGCGAGTCCACTGCAAGGAAGCCCGTGAAGACAAGCTGGCGGGGATCAAGGTCGCTAACACCAAAAAGCATGACTTCCAGTCCTTCATGGAGACCTTCATCGCTGCTGCCACTCGGATCGCGGATGGGATCGACCTGGACGAATTCGTCGAGCCTGCCAGCCCTCCTCCTGCCGAGTGAACAAACTTATGAGACTTGAATCTGCTTTAAATTTGCCTCAGAATGCCGAGTTGTTGCTGTAACCATTAAACTCCTTCGAGCTTGATGCTCGAATACTTTTGATTTGCTGCTTTGGACCTTAGGATTTATCCGAATTTGGTTTATTTCCGAGTATGCTTGCATTTTACCTTCAAGTGGACTTTGTTCTCTGCTCGGAATAGTCTTTGCGCCGGAGACGCAGTTCTAAGATGGCGACTCCAGTTGACCTGCGCTTCATCACCCTTGCGAATAGGGATAGAGCACACATTGTACTTGTGGCGTAGTCCCGAAGGAGGGGGTTGCAGTCGACCTGCACCTCGTCGTCCTTACGGATAGGGATGGAGCACACGTTGTACTTGTGGCGTAGCTCCGAAGGGGAAGGTTGCAGTTGACCTGCACCTCGTCATCCTTGCGGATAGGGATGGAGCGCACGTTCTACTTGTGCCGTAGCTCCAAAGGAGAAGGTTGCAGTCGACCTGCACCTCATCGTCCTTGCAAATATGGATATGTTTCGAACTTAGGCGAGTACTAGACTGCAGCTAAGCCTCTGAGTGGGAGGGCTGCTCTCCACTCAGTAGGATTTTACAAACTTAGGCGAGTACTGGACCGTAGCTAAGCCTTCGAGTGGGAGAACTTAGGCGAGCACTGGACTGCAGCTAAGCCCCCGAGTGGGAGGACTGCTCTCCACTCGGTAGGATTTTTCAAACTTAGGCGAGTACCGGACTGCAGCTAAGTCTCCGAGTGGGGGAACTTAGGCGAGCACTGGACTGCAGCTAAGCCCCCGAGTGGGAGGACTGCTCTCCACTCGGTAGGATTTTTCAAACTTAGGCGAGTACCGGACTGCAGCTAAGTCTCCGAGTGGGGGAACTTAGGCGAGTACTGGACTGCAGCTAAGCCCCCGAGTGGGAGGATTGCTCTCCACTCGGTAGGATTTTTTCAAACTTAGGCGAGTGCCGGACTGCAGCTAAGTCTCCGAGTGAGAGAACTTAGGCGAGTACTGGACTGCAGCTAAGCCCCCGAGTGGGAGGACTTCTCTCCACTCGGTAGGATTTTTCAAACTTAGGCGAGTACCGGACTGCAGCTAAGTGTCCGAGTGGGGGAACTTAGGCAAGTACTGGACTGCAGCTAGGCCCCGAGTGGGAGGATTGCTCTCCACTCGGTAGGATTTTTTCAAACTTAGGCGAGTGCCAGACTGCAGCTAAGTCTCCGAGTGAGAGAACTTAGGCGAGTACTGGACTGCAACTAAGCCCCCCGAGTGGGAGGATTTCTCTCCACTCGGTAGGATTTTTTCAAACTTAGGTGAGTGCCGGACTGCAGCTAAGTCTCCGAGTGAGAGAACTTAGGCGAGTACTGGACTGTAGCTAAGCCCACGAGTGGGAGGATTGCTCTCCACTCGGTAGGATTTTTTTCAAACTTAGGCGAGTGCCGGACTGCAGCTAAGTCTCCGAGTGAGAGAACTTAGGCGAGTACTGGACTGCAGCTAAACCCCCGAGTGGAAGGATTGCTCACCACTCGGTAGGGTTTTCTTTCGAACTTAGGCGAAACGGATTCGCAGCTAAGCCTCCCGAATGAGAGGCTTGCTCGTCACTCGGTAGGATTTTCTTTCGAACTTAGGCGAAACAGATTCGCGGCTAAGCCCACCCACTGGGGGATTTCAGAGGTAAATAAGAACAACAACAATCGTACGAGAGGACTGTAAAGCTCTTGTCTTTGGTAAATAAATTACAAAGGTGTTTTGAGGGAGTCTGGGATTAGGGGTCTCCGGACAGCCGGACTATATTCTTTGGCTGGACTGTTGGACTATGAAGATACAAGATACAAGATTGAAGACTTCGTCTCGTGTCCGGATGGGACTCTACTTGGCGTGGAAGGCAAGCTAGGCAATACGGATATGTATATCTCCTCCTTTGTAACCGACCTTGTGTAACCCTAGCCCTCTCCGGTGTCTATATAAACCGGAGGGTTTTAGTCCGTATGACACGATAACATACAATCATACCATAGGCTAGCTTCTAGGGTTTAGCCTCTCTGACCTCGTGGTAGATCTACTCTTGTACTACCCATATCATCAATATTAATCAAGTAGGACGTAGGGTTTTACCTCCATCAAGAGGGCCCGAACCTGGGTAAAACATCGTGTCCCCTGCCTCCTGTTACCATCCGCCTTAGACGCACAGTTCGGGACCCCCTACCCGAGATCCGCCAGTTTTGACACCGGCATTGGTGCTTTCATTGAGAGTTCCTCTGTGTCGTCACCGTTAGGCTTGATGGCTCCTACTATCATCGATAGCGATGCAGTCCAGGGTGAGACTTTTCTCCCCGGACAGATCTTTGTGTTCGGCGGCTTCGCACTGCGGGCCAACTCGCTTGGCCATCTAGAGCAGATCAAAAGTTACGCCCTGGCCACCAGGTCAGGTTTGGAAGCTTAAACTAGACGGCCGATATCCGCGGAGACTTGATCTTCGACGGATTCAAGCCCCTGCCTTGTGCGTCACGCGGTCACGATGAGTACAATTTAGCTCTGCCATTGGACAGTGTTCAAGAAATCACACCGGCAGCCGCTCCGACCCTTAATTCGGAGCCAGTTGCACCTCCCATGGACGGGTGGATAGACCCCGCCACAAAGGCCGCATCCCCAACGGCGATCGAGCCGAATATCGATCTTACCCTTCACGAGAGTCGTGTTGTTAAACTGCCAGATACTTCTCTGGCCATGGACTCCGAACCGCCTGCGCCCGTTCCTATCGAATCCGGTTGGGCGCCGATCATGGAGTTTACCTCCGCTGATATCTTTCAGCACTCGCCCTTCGGCGACATACTGAATTCATTAAAGTCTCTCTCCTTATCAGGAGAGTCCTGGCCGAAATATGTCTGGCAGGATTGGGATGGGGATGACGAAGAAATTTGCCGCCCACCCACCACCCACTTACTAGCCACTGTCGATGACTTAACCGACATGCTCGACTCCGACTCCGAAGACATCCACGGTATGGACGACGATGCAGGAGACGAACAGGAACCACTGCCCACAGGGCACTGGATGCCCACTTCATCACATGACGTATACATGGTGGACACACCAAAAGAAGACGACGACGAGGAACTGAAGGATGCAATGAAGGGTTGTCCCCTCAAGAAGTAGTCAAAGCGGCGACGTAAGCGCCGCTCCAAATCCCGCCTCGGCAGAAACAACGATCATATAGACCCAGCGTTAGAGCAGGGTGAACCATCGCCGGACCACGGCAACACGGAGAATCAAACCGAACAACCCGACTCTGTCAAAGATAATAGTCCGGACGACATCACACCGGACAGACACCCGGAGCAACAAAATGACCATCAAAGGCTCGTTGCCACCACGAGGAGTCTAAAAAAGCAGAAGCAAAGGCTCAAGGCTGCGCAAGACACACTCAGAATTAGATGGAGTAAAGTGCTCAACACAGCAGCGAAGTACGGCGGTAATCACCCCACCAAGAGCTACCCAAAACGGAAATTGCTACCTGAATTCGATGAGGAGGCCATAGATCCCCCGCAACCAAAAAATAAAACGGCCATCTGGCCGGATAGACGACCTCACGGCCAACATAGAGCGGAAAACAATGCCACACGTAAGCCAATAGGCGATCCACGCGAGGGCTCGCATCAAAAGGACGGCGCAACCAGATCCATCTATGGACCACGCAAGCGCGCTCCAGCATACAATGCAACACAAAAAACATCCGAACAATGCGGTACACCCAGATACAGGGGTGCCGCACACCCCCTATGTTTCACCGACGAGGTGCTGGACCATGAATTTCCAGAGGGATTCAAACCCGTAAACATAGAGGCATACGACGGAACAACAGACCCAGGGGTCTGGATTGAGGACTATATCCTCCATATCCATATGGCTCGAGGAGATGATCTCCATGCCATTAAGTATTTACCCCTCAAACTCAAAGGGCCAGCTCGGCACTGGCTTAAAAGCCTCCCCGAAAGCTCCATTGGAAGCTGGGAAGAGCTCGAAGACGCTTTTCGGGCAAATTTTCAAGGGACTTATGTCCGACCTCCGGACGCAGACGATTTGAGTCATATAACTCAACAGCCCGGAGAGTCAGCCCGAAAGCTTTGGAACAGGTTTCTTACTAAAAAGAACCAAATAGTCGATTGTCCGGACGCCGAAGCCTTGGCAGCTTTTAAGCATAGCGTCTGCGATGAATGGCTTGCCAAACACCTCGGCCAAGAAAAGCCAAGAATAATGGCAGCATTAACAAGCCTCTTGACCTGCTTTTGCGCGGGTGAGGACAGCTGGCTAGCCAGATGCAGCACCAGCGACCCAAGTACATCCGAAGTTAGAGATGGAAATGGGAAATCATGACGCAGCAAAAATAATACGTGCCGGAATAAAGAAGATAGCCCGAAGAGCACGGCAGTAAACACCGGATTCAGAAGCTCTCGGCCAGGTCAGCAAAAGCCGCCCTCTAAAGGCAGCAGAGACGAACTGTCCAGCTTAAACAAAATTCTGGACCAAATATGTCAGATCCATAGCACCCCTGGTAAACCCGCTAATCATACCCACAGAAAATGTTGGGTCTTCAAGCAGTCCAGCAAGCTCAACGCTGTACACAAGGGGGAGGATACACCAAGCGAAGACGAGGATGAGCCTCTCAAGCAAGACACTAGGGAACAAAAGAAATTTCCACCAGAAGTCAAAACAGTGAACGTGTTACACGTGATCAAGGGGAGAAACAAAGCGGCACTCCCAGAGAAATATGCCCAAGGGCCTATCACCGCGGAGTCCTGCCACTGGTCGTCTCAACCGATCACTTTCAACCATCGGGATTACCCAGCAAGTATCCGGCATGCAGGATGGGCTGCCTTGGTATTAGACCCAATAATTGACGGATACCATTTCACACGAGTCCTGATGGACGGTGGCAGCAGTCTAAACCTGATATATCAGGACACAATCCGCAAAATGGGGATAGACCCAACGAAAATTTGCCACAGCAATACTACCTTTAAAGGAGTAACGCCAGGCCCAGGGGCTCATTGCACGGGCTCCCTGCTACTAGAGGTTATATTCGGCTTCCCCGATAACTTTCATAGCGAAAATTTAACATTCCACATTGCTCCGTTCCAAAGTGGCTATCAAGCACTACTTGGACGCGAAGCTTTCGCTCGCTTTAATGCAATACCGCATTACGCTTCCCTCACGCTTAAGATGCCCGGTCCACGTGGCATCATTACAGTGAATGGAAATATTGAGCGATCCTTGCGCGCCGAAGAGAGTGCGACTGCCTTGGCAGCCGCACACTAAAAACGGCCTCACCAACTAAAGCATTTGATAGGTCGTCAAGACCACGGACACGGTTAGACGAGTCCGGCGCAGCTATATGTAATTCACACAGGTTTGATAGGCCACACCCCTATTACAAATACAAGGGGCTCAACGCGCGCAGACAAGTGGCAATTTTTACTCATCTTGAATTGTACATGGTTTCTTTAAACCTACCTTTTTGCACGACAACTTTTCACCTAAGTTTCTCTCTTTTACAGATGACCATCGTGCTACACCCGTCCAGGATACGGCACAATGGAGACACAGGCGCAGACGTGCAGCAGGGACCCGTTCCAAGGATTCTTTTTAGATTAAGACCCTGCGTAAACCTTTTTTACTGTCTCTTGTTGATACACATCCCTCGGATTCTCAGTACAATTGAGAAGGATGCTGGCGTCTTGGCATGTGGCCACGTCAGAATAATGCACGTACCTGGACACCAGGGGCTTCTTACAAAGGGCACTGTTTAGGCCCGGTTTACACCATAAAGACCGAATACCTTAGGGAGTGTTCGGCGTCGCGAGTTTGGCCTTATATGCATCAGCTCCGAATCATGTCTTTGGTCAAATGTTGGGTTTGCCCGGCTCCTGTGTTTTGCTGCCTTACGTTCCACTCTATCGGCTAAGGCGGCACCAGGAGAACTGCTGCGATTGTGCCCTGGTTCATCCGGACGAGCACCTCAGTAGAGAAAGCCGAAAACTGACTGTCATGATATAGCGTGAGACTGGTCAACCACTCAATGACCTATCGGAATGTTAGAATTCCTCCGCCTTAACGAAGGGCCGTTTCCCGGCCAGGCATGTACGCACCCCGAATTCGGATGAGTGCGGAGCCACCAGGGGCTATATAGTAGCCCCACTGTCAAACTCCTATGGCTAAGTGAAAGTGTTAAAGCATTATAGTCCGGTTGCCTAGTTCGCTGCGCCATCACCTCCTTATTAGGACCAAGACGTTGGATTAAGTGTGAATACACGTCTTCTGCAAACACCCCTACATTATATGTGTGGGGGCTGAAGCCAACGACTGTAATCTTTCAAATTATACGCATGTATACATAAACGGCCGCACATGAGGCATCATATTACTTTTGGGCAAAAGTATAAATACAGCCTTGATAAATTTCATAAAAACATTGTTTTTACAATGGGAATACATGTCACTCAAACATAATATTCTTCGAGCACTGGGCCTCTATCAAACGAGCACCCTCAATAACTTCTTCAAAATAGTGCTCGGCTGCCACTCGGCCTATGGCCGAACCCTGCACCACAAAAGTGGCAGCATCCATCTCCGCCCAGTATGCTTTGACACGGGCAAGGGCCATCCGTGAGCCTTCTATACATGCCGACCTCTTCATCGCATTGATGCGCGGCACCGCTCCAAGGAACTGTTGCACTAAGCTGAAATAGTTGTTCTGCTTTGGTTTTTCCGGCCACAGATGATCTACGTCGGACCTCATGGCGAGTCCGGACAATCTATTGAGTTCGGACCATTCGGCTAGCTGATCAGTCAAGGGAAGCGGACGCTCTGGAACGTTAAATTGCGACCAGAATAGCTTGTCCACTTCACAATCTGTTTGATCTCGGAAGTATTCGGCCGCATCGACAGCAGTCGCCGTCAAATCCAGATATGTGTCTACCGAACTCCACAGCTGATCCAGAGGGGCATACCGCGGATCTCCAAACTTCCTCCGCAGCAAAAAGGGCTTCCCAGCCACAATATCACCAGCTTCACGCAGCTCTTCCTTATTTGCCCTCATGGCAGAGCGGGTGTCTTTGGCCGCCATCGTGGCCTTTTCGAGGTTCGTCGCCTTCGCTTGGTTTTCTTCTTCAAGGAACCGGCACCAGTCGGCAGTGTCTTTTAACTTTACAGCCATCCTGGCCATCTTTTCGTTGCTCTCACAATGCGCAGCCTTCTCGGCTCTTAACTCTTCGGCCGCCTTTAAAGCGGCTGCATTACTAATCCTTGTTTGTTCGTTGGCTCAGGCAAGTTCCGCCCGAAGGGTCTCCATGGAGGCAGCTCCATCTGCAGTCACAACATATTAAAGATACTGGCATCATGCTGCTCTTACTATGTGACATTGACCGGAAAAACATTACTTACCCTATGCCTCGTCAAGCCGCTTGTTAACAAGCTCGATGTCGGCATCTGCCGCATCCAGTTGCCGCTTTAGTTCGGCCAACTCATTAGTCCGGCCAGCCACCGGAGCTCCCATCACCTGCACATAAAGCGGTATGGTTATTACCTGGGACTACGATCCTCTGTTCGCCGCCGTTCTCGATGACGACCAGAGTCTTAGGGGCTACTATCTACACAGGGCACACCTAAAAATGTGCGGTACTATCAAAAAGTATATCATTTCACGTACCTCAAAGTCCGTCAGTAGACTCATAAAGGCTTCATGCAATCCGCTTTCGGCGGACGAAATTCTTTCCATCACTGTACCCATCAACGTACGGTGTTCTTCTAAGATGGCCGCTCGCTCCAATAGCTCCCTCAGTACGTCCGACCGCATACCAGACGGTGTCGGACTCTTTTGTTTGCTCTCTTCAAGAGCCGGATGCTGGGGACTTCGGGTGACTATAGGATTATCTTCTGGCCTCACCGGATCCGGAGAGGCCCTCCGCGATGACACTTCAAGGTCGCCCGCTTCTTGAGCGGGGGAGTCCGGGGGAGGCGTTTCGCTCTCCATCATCTCCGGAAGAAGATCCCCCAAAGACGAGCTCTGCTGAGAAGGGCTAAGATCCGAACTGCAAGATAAACGCTTCGGTTATTTTCCTCAGAGGTAAGGTAGTATATCTCCACTATTAAAGTACTTTTAGATTACTTACAGCTCGGTGGAGGGCTGATCCTCGCGCGAACTTTGTGCGGAAAAAGCACCCTCCAAGGCAGGACCCTCTGGTGGAGACTTCTTCTCCCGTTTGGAAGCCTCGGTTTTTCGGATCTTCAGAGGCAGACCTCTTCCTTCCCCGAAGCGAGAGAAGGTCAGATTCTTCCCCTTGGTTATCCTCCTTCACGGAGGCGCTCATTCCCTCGGTTGGAATTGGTAGCAATGGGGGCCCGCTTTCGACCTCATTATTCCCCCTGTATCTTCCTTTGAGGGCTCCGGGCAAGGTGCTAGCTCGAGCATCTTTTCCAGTACCGGATTCTCCAAACCCTTAGGAAGGGGGGCCGAACACCGAATCATCTTCGCCCTTGTTAGCCAGTCCTGGTCAAAGAGCGATTTCTCAGAATGACGTCATGGTAAATGAAAGGCGATGTGTTCGGCCAAAGGATTACTTACTTGGTCGGCGGTACGGTTGTTGCTCAGGCCCACGTCCTCGGTAGTATCTGGACACTCTATTTGGGGTCCAAAGAATGATTTGTACATCTCCTCGTGCGTCAGGCCGAGGAAATTCTGAATAGTGCACGTCCCTTCTGGGTTGAACTCCCACATGCGGAGGGGCCGACGTTTGCAAGGCTGGACTCGACGAACCAGCATGACTTGCACCACCGTAACCAGACTGAAATCTCCTTCGAAGAGATCTTGAATGCGGCTCTGCAATATAGGCACGTCCTTGGCTGGACCTGAGCTCAGTCCTCTGCTAATCCATGACATCAGTTGTGGTGGAGGGCCCGAGCGGAAAGCAGGGGCAGCCACCCACTTGGCACTTCTGAGAGTTGTGACGTAAAACCACTCCTGTTGCCATAATCCGGACACCTCGGGAAAGGAACCTTTTGGCCACGGCGCTTCTGCTATCTTGCTTATTAATGCGCCTCCGCACGCTGCATGCTGCCCCTCAACCATCTTCGGCTTCACGTCAAAGGTCTTGAGCCACAGGCCGAAGTGAGGGGTAATGCGGAGGAAGGCCTCACACACGACAATGAATGCCGAGATGTGGAGAAAGGAGTCCAGGGCTAGATCATGGAAATCTAGCCCGTAATAGAACATCAAACCCCTAACAAAGGGATCCAGGGTGAGGCCTAGGCCTCGGAGGAAGTGGGAGATGAACACAACATTCTCGTTGGGTTCGGGAGTAGGGACGGCCTGCCCTCGGGCAGGCAGCCAATGTGAAACCTCGATGGTCAGGTATCTGCCCTCCCTCAACTTCTTGATATCCTCTTCCATAATGGAGGATGGCATCCACCGGCCTTGAAGGCTAGATCCGGACATGATTGAAGGTCCGAAGCACCTGACCTGGGCTTTGGGTGTTAGAACTCGAGGCGGGGGAAGGATTCGATTGAGCACGGGAGGGAAAAAGTAAAAGCCTTGTCCCTTTATAAAGAGGGTGAATATCAAGCATCCTCTCCGTAGCCGTTTGGGACTTGCCTATAATCTAGGAGTCCTAGACATGGTTGGGTTACCCACAACCATATTGATGAGAATCCCGTAATTAGGGGAACACGATCTCTACTTTGATAAGACGTGTCAAGAAACCGCCTCGCGTTATGTGTGAAGCCGGTTAAAGAAAAACGGTTCGAATAATCACCGAGCCATGGCATGATGTCATGTTGCCAAAATGTGTCAGCAGATTAAGATTTATGGAAATATTATCTCTCTATGGTGGTATGTGGAATTTATTTTGCAGGGTCGGACACTATCCTGGTATTCAAACTCCTCTGTGATATGTTCGGAGGAGTAACCCGCCTTGCAATGACGAAGACAGCATTGTGCGCCGTACTCATCGTCATTGAAGCCTGGTTCAGGGGCTACTGAGGGAGTCCGGGATTAGGGGTCTTCGGACAGCCGGACTATATCCTTTGGCCGGATTGTTGGACTATGAAGATACAAGATTGAAGACTTCGTCTCGTGTCCTGATGGGACTCTACTTGGCGTGGAAGGCAAGCTAGGCAATACAGATATGTATATCTCCTCCTTTGTAACCGACCTTGTGTAACCCTAGCCCTCTCCGGTGTCTATATAAACCGGAGGGTTTTAGTCTGTAGGACACGATAACATACAATCATACCATAGGCTAGCTTCTAGGGTTTAGCCTCTCTGATCTCGTGGTAGATCTACTCTTGTACTACCCATATCATCAATATTGATCAAGCAGGACGTAGGGTTTTACCTCCATCAAGAGGGCCCGAACCTGGGTAAAACATCGTGTCCCGTGCCTCCTGTTACCATCCACCTTAGACGCGCAGTTGGGACCCCCTACCCGAGATCCGCCGGTTTTGACACGGACAGTTTCTTATTACATTTTATTCGAACGAGTGCTTAAGTATAAAAGGGGCGGAGCAGCTCCACGTTCTAGGCTCGTGGCTCGTCCTTCTGATGCTCAACATTGTAAAGATGGTATGCTCCATTGTGGAGAACTTCGGTGACGATGAAGGGGCCTTCCCAAGCCGGGGCGAGCTTGTGTGGTTTCTGTTGATCCACTCGAAGAACCAGGTCTCCTTCTTTGAAGGCTCGACCTCTCACATTTCTGGCGTGGAATCGACGCAAGTATTGCTGATAGATGGTCGACCGGATCAAGGCAATCTCTCTTTCCTCCTCCAGGAGATCGACTGAATCTTGTCGGGCCTGCTCTGCTTCTTCTTCGGAGAAAAGCTCGACTCAGGGTGCGTTGTGGAGCAGGTCACTTGGTAGAACATCTTGGGCTCCATAGACCAAAAAGAAAGGAGTTCGTCCAGTCGACCGGTTGGGAGTTGTCCTCAAACCCCACAGAACTGACGGAAGTTCATCGACCCAAGCGCCTGCTGCGTGTTTGAGATCACGTATCAGTCGGGGTTTCAATCCTTTGAGAATTAGGCCATTGGCTCTTTCTGCTTGTCCATTCAATTGCGGGTGAGCGACTGAAGCATAGTTGACTCGTGTGCCTTGAGAAGCGCAGAAAGATCTAAACTCATCGGAATCAAAATTTGATCCGTTTTCAGTGATGATGCTGTGGGGGACTCCATATCTGAATGTCAATTCTCTGATAAAACTGACAGCGATGCTGGTTTCAAGATTCTTGATAGGTTTAGCTTTGATCCATTTGGTAAACTTGTCGACTGCGACGAGCACATGAGTGAAGCCGCTCCTACCAGTTCTCAGTGGTCCAACCATATCCAGTCCCCAAACAACAAAGGGCCAGACGAGGGGAATGGTCTTCAGGGCTGACGCTGGCTTGTGAGACATGTCGGAGTAAAACTGGCAGCCTTCGCATCTGTCGACTATATCTTTTGCCATTTCATTTGCTCGTGGCCAACAGAATCCGGCTCGGTATGCTTTAGCCATGATGGCCCGAGAGGACGCAAGGTGACCACAGGTCCCCGAGTGGATGTCATTGAGGATCATTCGACCTTCTTCTGGCGTTATGCATTTCTCACCGACTCCAGTCACGCTTTCCCTGAACAATTGTCCTCTTATCACAGTAAAGGCCTTGGATCGACGGACAATCTGCCAAGCCTCTTCTTCGTCTTCTGGGAGTTCTTTTCTGAGGATGTACGCAATGTACGGCACTGTCCAGTGGGGTGTGATGACCAGAACCTCCATGATCAGGTCGACCACTGCTGGGACATCGACTTCAGTCGGATCTGTGGTGCTCTTAGGTTGCGGGGGCTCTTCAGTAAAAGGATCTTCTTGAACGGTCGGTGTGTGAACATGTTCCAAAAACACATTGCTGGGAATGGCTTCTCTCTTGGAACCTATCTTTGCCAAGTCATCGGCTGCTTGATTTTTAAGTCGGGGTATGTGATGGAGCTCTAACCCCTCAAACTTATTTTCCAACTTCCTCACCGCGTTGCAGTAACCAGTCATGGCTGGGCTTCTGACGTCCCACTCCTTCATCACTTGATTGACTACCAAATCTGAGTCGCCGTAGACCATAAGGCGACAGACGCCGAGTGAGATGGCCATACGCAACCCATACAGGAGTGCTTCATATTCAGCTTCATTATTGGAGGGATCAAAGTGAATCTGGAAGACATATCTGAGCTTATCTCCTCGGGGGGATACCAGAACCACCCCAGCACCGAAACCATTCAGCATTTTGGATCCATCAAAGAACATGGTCCAGTGCTCCGAGTGAACTTGAGTCGGCAGTTGTTGTTCAATCCACTCGGCGAGGAAATCTGTTATTGCTTGGGACTTAATAGCTTTCTTTGGCTCGAACATGATATCTAAGGGAAGGAGTTCAATCGCTCATTTTGCCACTCGACCAGTTGCATCTCTGTTGTGCAGAATCTCTGACAATGGAGCGTCGCTGACGACTGTAATAGAGTGATCAGAGAAATAGTGTGCAACTTTCTTCGTGGTCATGTAAATTCCATAAACAAGCTTTTGATAGTGCGGATATCTCTGCTTTGACGGAGTCAGAACTTCTGAAAAATAATAAATTGGGCGCTGAACTTTGTAGGTTTTTCCCTCTTCTTCCCGCTCGACCGTAAGTACTGTACTGACGACTTGTCCAGTGGCTGCTATATAAAGAAGTAAAGGCTCTTTGCTGATTGGGGCAGCAAGCACCGGCTGGGTGGAAAGCAGGGCTTTTAGCTCTGCAAATGCTGCATCAGCTTCAAGAGTCCACTCGAACTTATCTGATTTCTTCATCAGTCGGTAAAGAGGCAATGCCTTTTCACCGAGGCGAGAAATGAATCGACTTAGGGCGGCCAAGCAACCAGTAAGCTTCTGGACATCACGCACACGCATAGGGCGTTTCATTCGGAATATAGCACCCACTTTCTCTGGGTTAGCATCGATCCCTCGTTCGGAAACGAGAAAACCGAGTAATTTTCCGCCCAAAACTCCAAACGTGCACTTTGATGGAGTAATCTTGATATCATACCCTCTGAGGTTGGCAAAGGTTTTAGCAAGGTCAGTCAGTAGGTCGGAACCTTTACGTGACTTGACCATGATGTCATCCATGTATGCTTCCACATTCCGATTGATCTGAGTGAGCAGGCACTTCTGAATCATCCGCATGAATGTGGCTCCAGCGTTCTTCAAACCAAGGTCAGTCAGTAGGTCGGAACCTTTACATAACAGAAGCACCCAAACGGGGTGATGAAAGCTGTATTTATCTCGTCGGGTCCATACAGACGGATCTGGTGGTACCCGGAGTAGGCGTCCAAAAAGGACAAACGCTCACACCCCACAGTCGAGTCGACTATCTGGTCGATGCAAGGGAGAGGAAAATGATCTTTCGGGAATGCTCGATTGATATGCTTGAAGTCAATGCACATGCGAAGTGAGTCATCCTTCTTTGGGACCATGACAACATTGGCTAACCACTCGGAGTGGTAAATCTCTCGGATAAACTCAGCTGCCAAAAGTCGAGCCACCTCTTCACCGATTGCCTTTCTCTTCTGTACAGCGGACCGTCGAAGATGTTCTTTGACTCGCAAACGATGCTCAGCCAGTCCCCTGGGAACACCCGGCATGTCCGAAGGTTTCCATGCAAAGATGTCCCAGTTCTCACGGAGGAACTGGATGAGCGCTTCTTCCTATTTGGAGTCGAGTGTGGTTGAAATGTGAGTCGGAGCAGCATTGGGGTCTGTCGGGTGAATGTGAATCGACTTTGTTTCACCAGATGACTGGAATGCTGAATTTGTGGCTGCCTTCTTGGCTCGCAACAAATCACTCGAATCTGCATTTTTCTGGTATTCTTGCAATTCTGCCACGGCCATCTGTGCATCGGCGATCTTTGAACACTTCTGAAAGCACTCTTCTGCCTTCTTCCGATTACCAATGATAGTGATCACCCCTTTAGGACCAGGCATCTTCAATTTGAGGTATACTTAACATGGTCGAGCCATAAAACGTGCATAAGCTGGCCTGCCCAGAATGGCATGATAGGCACTCTGGAAATCCACAACTTTAAATGTCAACTTTTTTTGCGGTAATTCTTGGAATCACCGAAAACCACGTCGAGAGCAATCTGGCCGAGTGATGCAGCCTTCTTGCCTGGAATGACCCCATGGAAACTCATATTGCTTTCACTGAGTCTGGACATCGGAATGCCCATTCCCTTCAACGTCTCTACATGCAGTATGTTCAGGCCACTGCCACCATCCATCAGGACCTTTGTCAGTCGAGTGCCTTCGACCACCGGCTCGACCACCAGTGCTTGCCTCCCAGGGGTGGCTATGTGCGCTGGATGATCAGACTGGTCAAATTTAATGGCAGTCTGCGACCACTTCAAATAATTGGGTGTCACCGGAGCGACGATGTTCACTTCTCTGTTGATGACTTTCAATCGACTTTTGCTCTCAACGTCAGCAAAAATCATCAGAGTGGAATTCACGTGGGGATAACCATCATCTTCTTCTTCCTCATCCCCAGCCTTGTCTGCTTCCTTCTCCTTTTCCTTGGGATGTTTCTCTCGGAATTGCTGGATTAGGAGTCAACACTGCTGAGTGGTGTGCTTCGGATAAATGAAATTACCCTCTTCATCTTTTTTGGTGTGGATGTGGCACGGCGGATCCAGCACTTCATTTCCATCTTGATCTTTTACTTTCTTGGGGCTCCACGGCCCTTTGGGCTTCCCCTTGAATTTTCCTAGAACCACAGCTAAGGCTTCACCAGGAGCAGCTGGCTCGGCCTTGCGCTTCTGTTTCCGACCGGAGTTTCCTCCTCCGGCTTCATGGGCGACTGCTTTGTGCTTGCCACTCAGGAGTCGTTTTTCTTCTTCACCATTGGCATACTTGGTGGCAATCTCCATCATCCGAGTCAGAGTCATATTTCCTATCCGACCAAATTTCAGATTCAACTCCCGATACCTGACACCTTCTTTAAAGGCACAAATTGCCTGATGATCAGACACATCCTCCATCGTGTGGTGCAGGGTGATCCATCTCTGGATATAATCCCTCAAAGTTTTATTCAGTTTCTGAACACAACACTGTAATTCTGTCAAACCTACCGGCCATTTGCAAGTGCCCTCGAATGTTCTGACAAACACTCGGGCGAGATCTTTCCAAGTATAAATACTGCTAGGTGCCAACTGATTCAGCCATGCTCTAGCCGAGCCCTCCAACATCAGAGGAAGGTGTTTCATGGCCACTTCATCATTGCCGCCACCAATCTGGACAGCCACTCGGTAGTCTTCAAGCCAGGTGTCAGGCTTGGACTCACCAGTGAACTTACTGACTCCAGTCGCCAACCTGAAGTTGGGGGGAATCACTGCAACCCTGATGGCTCTGCTGAAGCACTCTGGACCTGAGACATGCACCCTGCTGCTGGTTTGCGGATCCCTGTCATGGCCCTCTCGGTGAGCTCTGTTTCTGTCGACCAAGCCCTGAACGAGAATAGATCTCGCATCAAAGCATGGCTCCCTGGGGTCGACTGGAATCCTTGCCCAACACTGTGAGGGCGCCTGTCTTCATGCTGCCGAGGCACGTACGACCCACTCCTTGGGGGGCGTTGGCACTCGACGATGATCATCGCGATCGACTCGGTGACCATACTGCTCATGGTTTCTGTACTGATCTCGTCGATCTCCACGTCCCTCACGCCTCGAGGGTGATCTTGGGCTGTGGGCCGACTGAACTATGTCTGCAACCACGGATCTGCTATGGCCGCGACTGAGATACGGCTGTATTCTGTTCTCCCGCTGCTCGGAGCAAAGCTCGGATCTGCACCAAACCTCGGCCAGCTTCTGACTGGGAAGGTTGGATCGACTCCGCTATCCGGGCAGCAGCTGCTAGATTCTGGATCGGGGTTCGGTATACCTGAGTCGGAGGTGGAAAAAGCTAGCGTCGACTGGATTCGGGAGCACGTTGCCGAGCGCGATCGTCGAGTGCGCGCTGGAGGTTCTCCAGTCGAGTGCTCTCAGCCAAGTTGGCCAAGAGCGCCTGCTCCAAGGCCTGGGCCTCAGGGGTTTCTCCAACTATAGGAGTGTGCAGTGCATCCATGTTCCGGCGGCGAAGTTCCTCCCTCTGCTGCGAAGAGAGGGGTTCGGGGCGGTACTCTTCATGAACACGCGACGGATCGCCGTCCCCATCACCTCCGTCTTCATGGGTGAAGCCAGGAGGACCGCGTGGTCCATTGACCATCAAAACTTCTGCCGATGGGTCGCTGCTGTCGCACTCGGATGCAGTCTCTACGGAGCCAGTCGACAAATCGAACAAGCCGTAGAGAGTTTCGTTGGGCTCGATTGCCGCGACTTGAGGGGTGGCCGACTGGCGGGCCACCGCATGCCTCACCCACCGCTGAAGCCTCGACCGACCGGAGCGTTTGCTCCGGCGGGCCGCAGGGAGGGGGAAAGTTGCTGGAGCCGAATACTGGGTCGACGGCTGCCGCAGGAGGACGCCGCGGACGCACGCGTGAAAGTGCGTCGCCCCGCGGACGGGGAGCGCGTCGACATCGAGTGGAGCCTCCTGAAGCCAAGCGGAGTCGTCGGCGATAAACACGAGCGTGCCGAGACGGATCTCGCGGCCCTCAGCCAAATCTTCGCCTGAGATCATGATGACGGGGATCGAAAAACTTGCAACTTCTCCAAAAAATCGCTAAGACACCTGCCCCAAGGTGGGCGTCAACTGTCGTGGTTCTAAGCCTGATAGTAGAATAGGGGGTGGAAATGTAGAGGCAAGATCCTAGCTATGGAGGAGTTGTACACGCGAGTTTTACCAGTTCAGGCCCTTCTCGGAGGAAGTAACAACCCTACGTCTCGGAGCCCGGAGGCGGTCGACTGGATATATGTGTGTGAATTACAAAAGGTGCGAACCCTTGTCCCAGAGGAGGGGGGTGACTTATATAGAGTGCGCCAGGACCCCAGCTCCCCTCAGTTACACAGGGTTCAATGCTCATAAAGGAGGAGCATTACTGGTAACGTCTGGAGTAAAGTGCTATAAATGATTATTAAAGCTATGACTTAAATCCTGACCGTTGCGGAGTGAGTGGCTTCACATCTTCTGGTGGTCGAGTGGTTGTTCGCATGGTCGAGTGTCTTCAAAGCTGTCGAGTGGAACATAACTTCATGGTCGAGTGCTTGATGATCTCTCTTCGACTGCTTCTGGTTTTTTTAGAGATGTCCTTGGGGAGGGTATCTTGGACATATCCATGACCCTACCCTAGATACGTAGCTTCGTCAGTCGCCGCCGCCAGCATCCCCCGGGTCAGGCCCGCGGCGGGCACCGGCGACGGTGGCGGGAAGGTTAGACGGGGAGCTTGCGGAGGGGGGTGCAGGGCGCGGCCGATCGCCCGCAGGGGCGATGCGGTCGTAGTGGGAGGGGAAGAGGAGGGTCTTTCAACAGACTAAGGTTAGAAGATGTTTGAAGGAAGTAAATACGGACACCCGAAAAAAAGGAAAGGGAAAAAATTAAGACCAGAACCATCATCGAACAGCTAGAAGGATTGATGGCACCTCGCCACCGCAATAGTCGCCGTGTGCCCGGAATCCTAGGAATGTCCTAGGTTTCGAGCCTGCCTCGCCAACCTTAGTATGCGTACATCCGTGCAGGATGCTTTGGTACATTATATACAACACTTTGTCAATAATATAGAGTAGTTCTTTTTTGCGGGATTAATATAGAGAAATTGACTTGGGAATTGGGACAAAGCTACTTTATTTGGAGAAACTTCCAATCTACGTATTCATCTATAATTATGGCAGTACAAAAAACAACATAGGTAATAAAAATTACAGCCATGTCCGTGGACCATCTAGCGACGACTATAATCACTGGATCGAGCCGAAGACGCGCCGTCGTCATAGCCTCTCCCACCGGTGTCGGGCAAACCTTATTGCAGTAGACAGTCGGCAAGTCGTCGTGCTAAGACCCCATAGAACCAGTGCACCAGGGTAGCAACCATCGCAGATGAAGAAAGTCGTAAATCAGAAGGATCAAACCTGTAAATACCTAAACAAAGAAAAACGAATACCGGATCCAAATAGACCCATCGAAGACCAGCACCGACCGAATCCCGCAAGATCCGACGAAGACAAACCTCCACACAGCCTCCGACGATGCTAGACACACCATTGGGCCGGGGATAGAACGTGGGGGACATTATCCCTTCTAAGGGACATCGCCGCCGCCACACAGCCCCAACCAAGACGCTGACTCTAACAAGAACGAGAATAGGGTCCCTCCCGCCGGCAGGGGGCCGAGATCCTCCGCACCTCCATGGCCTAGAGGTCTATACCTTATAATAATGTAGAATGGAGGAAGTAATTTTTTGTTTAAAAATATTTATAGGAAGTAAGTGCATCTCCAAGGCGGACCCTTAGACCACCCGCAACTGTTTAGACCATGAGGTCCGGACATGTTGTGTTACCCTATGCGGGGTTGTATTGGTCCGCATATCAGTCTAGACATGATTTTTTCCCGCAAATTAGAAACAAATTCATGCTGGCTTAGAGCGACATGGCCTCTCACTGGCGCTCCGGCATTAAAGCGACGCACCGGCCAATAGTGCCACCCTCGCCGCTTTCCGGTGTACGCGATTTCTCCGCTTTTCCGTTCGTCCGTCTGTCGCCTATTAGACATGCGCAATTGCCGAGGAATCTACTCCGGCATCACCCATCTGTCTATTTACCACCCACCATTAACCACCCCGCCTCTTGCCCTACCTTCAGCCGGCTACTTAAACTCTAGCACTGGCCATAGCCGCATCCATCCTCCTCCGCTCCCTTTCTCCTCTTCACACCACACTCCTGCCATGGCCTCCTTGAGCTCCAAACATTTGGGCTAGGCTCTTGTTCAAGCAGAGGATGGAGATGGCCACCGTTGTTACTGGCTGGATGCGGTGTTCGGTTTGCGGGTCAGGATTGAAGATACCCTAAGGGATATTGCTTGTTAGCATTTTTGAAACAGAGGCAAAAGCTTTGCCTCATCCATTAATTAAGAAGGAAACGGACAAGAGTTTGCAACACATTGTGAAAGAAGAAAAATGAAAAAATATTGCATCATGGTAATTACTTTCCCGGCATTAGAAGACCCACATTTTTTGCTCCGACGGTGATCCAAAGTTTAGCCTCGCTTTTTAGCATTCAAAAGAAAGCGTATGTGGTATTAGAATTTCGTTGACTTCAATGCACTCTATGCATGATACATCCGTGTATTTGGCAAAACATGGCTGCTAGCTAATGTACAAGTCAACTCCTTGCAAAATCATTCTGCAACAGCTGGTTAATTTTACTCTATCGAGTTGCACCAATAGGACAACCCAGAAAAAAAGGCGGGGAAAAAGATGGAGATCGAACGGCTAGCAGCCTAGCACATGGAACGCCAGTTCGACACCACATTATTTGTCGTCCGCCCTAAAACCCCAGTAATGGCCAAGCCTGCGAGCGGCTATATATATCTGCATGCCATGCAGGCCATTAAATCCGCATCCACCGTAAAACTTCCTCTCCTACAGCAGACAGGTGCAGTTGTCATGGCATCTTCATCTCTATCAGTCGTGTTGATCCTGTGCCTGGCCGCGGCGGCGTCGGCGCAGCTGTCGACGACGTTCTACGACAAGTCGTGCCCTTTGGCTCTTGAAAAAATCCTGAACGGCGTGGCGACGGCCGTGAAGAACGACCGCCGCATGGCCGCGTCGCTGCTCCGGCTGCATTTTCATGACTGCTTTGTCCAGGCAAGTTTTTCACATACTCAAGATATAGCCGGGCTGGACTTGCTCTGTTTCGGTTTTGTTCATTTGCTGAACACCTAGCTAGTGGCTAACGACCGTGCATATTATGTTGCTTGGCTACGTACGTACGTACATGCAGGGCTGTGACGCGTCCGTTCTGCTGAATGAGACTAGCGTGGGTTACCAAATTGATGGATGACCCGCATGACATCATCTTTAGTAATGTCCCAACAAGACTTGAAGAACATTCCGGTGAACCCATCCGGTCCGGGAGCTTTGTCGTTGGGCATTTGCTTGATGGCATTGTGCACTTCCTCCATCGTGAAGGGTTCATCAAGCGTACCAAGGTCGCACTCGTCGAAGTGAAATTGATCCCAATTGAAGTCCTTTTTCCTAGCATTACTCTTTCCAATGATGTTGGAGAAGTGGTCAAGAATGATTTCCTCCTTTCTCTCATGCTCTGTGACCCAACCATTATTGTGCTTCAATCGGTGAATATAATTTTTTCGCCTCCTAGCGTTTATGTGCCTATGGAAGTATTTGGTATTGGCATCGCCCTCCCGCAAATTGGAAATGCGGGCACATTGTTTCTTCCTTGAACGCTCAAGGACCGCCAAACTGACCACTCTTTTCTTGAGACGAGCCCGAAAGTCATGTTCAGCAAGGCTTAAGGCGCGAGATTCTTGTGCCACATCAAGCTCAAGAATGATTCTAAGGGCGGCATGCGGATGGAGTTTGGACTTGGAGAAGAGGCTTCTACTCCATTCAGAAAGCCGGACACCGGTCTTTTTGAGCTTATGGAACAACACTTGATAAGGTTCGGTGTGCACTAAAGGCTCATTCCAAGCCTTATGCACAATCTCGTTGAAACTCGGAAGGGAAGTCCAAAAGTTTTCAAATTTAAAGCTCCGGGGTCTTCTAGGGCCACAATCATTGGCAAGCAACAGCGGGCAATGGTCCGAGAGCGACGAGGACAGGGCATGAAGAATGTGATTGTTGAAGTGAATGTCCCATTCGGCGTTGCAAAAAAAGGAGTCAAGCTTGCACAAAGTAGGATATATCCTTTCATTGCTCCAGGTGAAACGACGGTTTTGGAGGTGGATCTCTTTGAGCTCACATGATTGAAGGGCATTGCGGAAGCGGGTGATGCGACTTCTATTAATATTGCGCTTATTTTTGTCACGGGCCCGATAGATTTGGTTGAAGTCGCCTAGGACCAGCCACTTGGATCCAGATGCTGGCTTTTGGGTGATCAACTCAGCGAAGATATCATCCTTTCTCGAGGCAGTAGAAGGGCCATGGACAGTGGAGATCTTGAAGGTGGTGCTAGACTCACGCAAGGTGACCGAGGCGGGGAGACAGAATTCCAGTGCCACAATGTCATTGATGTCAATGACGGAATCATCCCAGATCATTAGGATGCCACCACGAGTGCCCACTGCCGGTAACTGGGCGTAGCTACGAAGGCGAAAACCTCCCAGATATGCAGCAGTGAACTTGTCAACGTTGTCTAACTTGGACTCTTGGAGGCACACAATTTGACAAGATGAAGCTGCAATGGTTTCATGCACAGTAGTTCGACGGTCCAGACAGTTTAGACCCCTCACGTTCCAGCACAGAATGTTAATAGATTGTTCTAACATTAAAAAAACTAAAGCATCTCCCATGTCTGAGCAGCAAAGAAACAAAGACTGCTCAAGCAGCAGCATGTTGCTCCACCTCCTCATGATCGAGCACTTGCTCTCCACCATGGCTAATCAGGGCATCTTCAACAGCCTCCGCTTCTTGATCATCTAGTTTGAATAGTTTCCTCAAAGCCAGCATCGTGGAATCAGAGATCTCTTCCTTGAACAAGTTTTTTAGCACCTCCAGAGCAGCAACGGTGATGTTCTGTCCGTCCTGGACAATGCCCAGGTTGCGGCACACCAGAGCCTCTGCTTGCAACGCGATGGGGGGCAGACGAGCAGGAGCCTTCGTCAACAACCTAGCGCTCGAGCGCTTGAGCAGCAGGCCACCATCCGAGCGGCCAATGGTCAAGCCCGCCCAAGTTTTGCGTCGTGCAGCCGGCGGCCTAGGAGGCGTCCAATCCGGCGAGGGGACCAAGGTCGCCTGCTGCCTCTGGAAAAGAGGCTCCAGAATCGGCGGCAGCACGTCCACGCTGGAAGGTGCAGGAGTACGAGCCTGTGGGGGTGTGGCGGACACAACGACCGTCTCAGTAGTAGGGCAACAGTCAGTGCTGCATAGTGTGCAGCAAGCGTCAGTGATGAAGGGCGGAGTCTGTGTAGCGGAGCTCATCACGGGAGAGGCCTCAAATCCTGGAGGGTGCGATGTAGATGAAGACGGTGAGGGGAGCACGGGCCTAGCCGGAGAGCAAATGCGGAGAGCTTCACTTGCAGTAGAATTAGTCACCAACACGGCCGACGGAGGCGTTTGCTTGGGCGGGGAAGCAGCATGAGAGATCTTCACTGTATGATCAACAGCAACATTGTCAACAGACTGACGGATGACCCTGATATCCGCGATGCTTGAGCCGATAGCAGACGCAAGGGCCACCGCCATAGCCTTGCAAGCAGCAACGGACTGTGCCCCGGCGAGCCAAACAGTCGCCGCGCGACCTGAGTAGAATGGTGCTTGCAGCAGCACATCTGGAGCAGTGGAATCTTCCACCTGTAGAGCAGCGTCGCCGAGGTGCGGCCATGTCGACGAGGGTGGCGTCTGGGCTTGCGAAGGAGCAGGCCAACCACGAGCCGGTGGCCAGGGAGCGAGTGGAGACACCAGTGGTGCTGCCGCAGGCCGTCGCAGGGTCTTCAAATCGCTGAGCGGACGCCACGCGTTGGTGCATCCTCGAGCACGATGGCCGGGCTGGAGGCAGCGAGAGCACCTGAAGGGGTCCCGACAGGTTCCAGCACGGTGACCCGGGGCGAGGCAACGGCAGCATCTTCCGCGCATCCAGACAGGAAGGGGACGCCGAGCGGGGGCCGGAGCAGGAGGAGGCGGGGGGCGCGGGCCACGCCTGGAGCACACGAGCTGCCATCCCACGCCGGCCACATCTGCATCAGGCCCCGCATCCGCTGAGGAGCTGCTGTAGGAGGACGATGCGGCGCCATGAACACAAGGTGACGGAACGACGATGATGGAAGCCACCCGCGGTTGGGTGCCCTGGAGCTCGAGCGGCGTCTCCGCTACCATTTCCTGTGGCGCATCCTCTGATATCTGGCCTTGGGGCGGCGACGAAAGGTCCGGGGACCTGGATCTGGCGCCCTCCTGTCCCAGCAGCGAAGAAGCCGAAGATATGCCCACAGAAACAACCTGCGGGATAAAATCCAGCGGCAGGCAAGCCAGAGGAGGCGGCAGCAGGCAAGGGCGCGGGGGATTGGTGGCCGGTGCTGCCGCTGTGGCCCGCGCCGGGATGGGAAGGTGGGGCGGCTAGGTTGGGGACGGGTCGCGGGACATGGCACCCGTTCATAAAAAAAAGAGTAACCTCCATGTTACCAACCTCCATTGGCTTAACTCGGCGAACGTTGTGCTCTTGCCCAAAAAGGATGGGGCAGAGGGGATCGGTGACTATAGGCCTATTAGTCTAATCCATGCCATAGCCAAGATCGTTGCTAAGTTGCTTGCGATCCGTCTTGGGCCTCATATGGACAACCTTATCTCCAAGGCCCAAAGTGTTTTCATCAAAAAGAGAAGTATTCATGACATTCATGTATGTGCGCAACCTTGCTCGTCGGCTCCACAAAAGCAAAACGCCATCCATCCTTCTCAAGCTTGACATTCGGAAGGCTTTTGACTCCGTGCGGTGGGACTACATTCTTGATCTTCTACAATGGAGAGGTTTCCCTAGTAAGTTTCGTGAGTGGGTTGCGGCCCTACTTTGCACATCTACCTCTCGGATCCTACTCAATGGTGTTCCTGGCCCCCCAATTAAGCACGTCCAGGGCTTTCGCCAAGGAGACCCTCTCTCGCCCCTATTGTTCGTCATCGCCATTGACCCTCTCCAACAAGTTCTCGACTTGGCCACTAGGCATGGGCTGCTTCACAAGATCAGAGGCCGTGGGGCTGTGTGTAGGACATCACTATATGCCGATGATGCAATGGTGTTCATGGCTCCCATCAAGCAAGATATTGACAACCTCGCATCCATCTTGGGCTGTTTTGGTGAGGTCACCGGATTAGAGACAAACTTCCAAAAGAGCTCCTTTGTCCCCATTCGGTGCGGTAACCGTAATCTGGGGGAGATCCTCCATAACTTGCCGGCGACCCGAGCTTATTTTCCCATCCGGTATTTGGGCCTACCACTTTCCATATGGCAACTCAAGAGAGCAGATTTCCAATTCCTTGAAGACAAGGTTGCCACAAGGCTTGTCCCTTGGGATGGGCAAAATGTCACCACTACGGGTCGTGGTACACTTGTCAAATTCGTTCTCACCTCGCAAGTCATCTACCATGCCACTCCTCTTATCATCCCGCCACCGGTCATAAAGAGCATCAACAAAATCAAGAGGGCCTTCCTTTGGGCGGGAACAGAAAAAATCACGGGTGCCAAGTGCAAGGTTAATTGGGCTACCGTGTGCCGTCCAAAACACCTTGGGGGATTCGGTGTGCTTGACCTCGACAAGTTCGCTCGGGCATTGCGCTTACGTTGGCTTTGGTGCGAGTGGAAAGAAACGGACAAGCTTTGGGTGGGTATGGGAAACCCATGCGACAAAGTGGACATCAACCTCTTCTATGCCTCTACCATCATATCAATTGGCAATGGTGACATTGCCTCTTTTGGGGATTCCTCTTGGCTCAATGGGCAGAAACCGAAGGACATTGCTCCCCTCATTTACTTGGCCTCATCACGAAAAAATTGGAAAGTCAAGGAGGCCTTAGCGGACGATGCTTGGATTCGCAAGTTAAGACTCAATATGATTCTCACCATGGAGCACCTTAGGCAATTTATTGAGCTTTGGGAGCAAATTCGCCACACCCTCCTCCGCGAAGATGTAATTGATGAGATGATTTGGAAGCACTCGACGAGTGGGCATTATTCTCCGGCATCGGCTTACCGTGCACAATTCCTTGGATCTACGGTCACCACCTTCCACTACTACATTTGGGGCGTTTGGGCTCCGCCAAAGGTGAAATTCTTTGCGTGGCTTGCAACCCGTAATAGAATTTGGACGTCCGACAGGCTCGCCAGGAGGGGTTGGCAAAATTGTGGACTCTGTCCACTTTGCCAATGTGTGCAAGAAAGTGGAGCACATCTTTTTTTCAAGTGTCGGTTCACCGTAAGGATTTGGAACCTTATCAAAAACTGGCTCGGTCTTCATGTGATTGACACGGCAACTTGGGGAACCTTGCACTCACTCTCGCATTGGTGGAGAAACATGTCCGGAAGCAACATCCCCAATAGAAAGGCCATGGCATCCCTCACCATGCTAGTCGGCTGGACCATCTGGAAAGAGAGAAATGCTCATGCATTCCAACACAAATCAACTCCGGCACCGGTCATCTTCAGTATCATCAAAAGGGAGGCTAGACTTCGGGTTATCGCGGGTGCGAAAAAATTGGGAAACATAATACCGGGAGAGTAATGACTTTTTCTATATTTGAGGTGGTGTGTAACAAATTTTATTCTCCTTCTTAATTAATAGATGAGGCAAAGCTTATGCGTCTGTTTCGAAAAAAAAGACTAGCGTGGGTGGCAACGAGCGGGGGGCATTCGGGAACGTGGGATCGTTGCGTGGCTTCGAGGTCATTGAACAAATCAAGAAGGATGTAGAAGCCGTGTACAAAAAGCCGTACAACAACAATGGCCCCGTCGTCTCCTGCGCCGACATCCTCGCCGTCGCCGCCCGTGAGTCTGTCGTCGCGGTAAGAAAATGATCGCTCGCCTAAATTTGCTCGTGTGCCAAGTAGACCGGTTGGTTTGTGCATAGTTCCTGATGCATATATATATATATATATATATATATATATATATATATATATATATAGTTGGGAGGGCCGTCGTGGGAGGTTAAACTGGGGAGGAGGGACTCCACCACGGCTAGCGTGACACAGGCCAATTAGAACCTGCCTGCGCCGTTCTTGGGCGTCGCCGGCCTCAACGCCAGCTTCGTCGGCAAGGGGTTCAACTTGACCGACATGGTCGCCCTCTCTGGCGGCCACACCATCGGGATGGCGCAGTGCCAGAACTTCAGGGGCAGGCTCTACAACAAGTCCAACATCAACACGGCCTATGCGACCAAGCTCAAGCTCAACTGCCCCCAGTCCGGCGGCGACACCAACCTGGCCCCGCTCGACGACGACACAGCGATCCCCCCGAATCCGGACTTGTTCAACAACGACTACTTCATCAACCTTCAGTCCGAGAAGGGCCTCCTTCACTCCGACCAGGTGCTGTACAACGCCACCGCAGCCGCCGGTGCCACCGAGGACATCGTTAAGGCCTTCGCTTCTAGCCAGGCCGCCTTCTTTAGCGCCTTCGCCTCCGCCATGGTGAAGATGGCCAACCTCAGCCCGTTGACTGGCTCTCAGGGCCAGGTCAGGAGCGTGTGCTCCATCCCCAACTAATTAAGAATCACCATTTAATTTGCACCCAAATGACAGCGCGCGTGCACCAACAAACCTGCTGCTTTGAGAGTCGAACCCCGTATTTTTGCTGCACAATGAACCGTGTGCTTTCAGCCCCTTGTGGTGCCACCTATATATTCCATTATTTGTAGTCACGGATTGTATTTTTTTTATCCCAACATTCTTCTATATGTTCCTCTTCTATTCTGCAAATTATTCATAACATATTTAAAAATGATAGTATTTTTTGTATGAGATATTGGTTGACCTTATTTTTACGATTTCATAAGTTTCTAGCAACAAATCATGTCAAGTTTCCCAAAGTTTCATAGTAATATTTAACGGAAATCACTTCAGTCGCACACTTTTCACATGTTCCATATCTGTTCAAAAAAGGTTTTACACATCTTACTTTTTTATTGAACGGGGTCGTTCTTCCACTCGATAAGATAGAAAGTAAGAGGTTAACTGTTTGGAAGTTTCTCGAGACGTGTCGTGCATGTAGAGTGTAGATCTTGTTACACGCATAGCGGATTAGTGTAGTGGTGTGCGTGTGTGCGGGTGGGGTGTGTGTTATACACTCTGTTCTGTTTTACGACCTGTATCCATGTAACTGAGGCTAATTTTTTTTTTATAGTTTTAGCCAGATTTATGACAGGGGTCGTCCTTATTTCTACGTTGTTGGGGTGTTTTTATGGCACATCATAACCTTGCTATATTAAACTTGCGACAAAAGAGGCCCACAGAGGATTAGGTCATGAGTACATCTATTATGCAAACTCAAAGATAAGATTACAAGGCTAGATTATTTGATGCAAATATTTGGCATGCTAATTGTTGACAAGTATAAAGAATTGGCTCAAACCAATTACCAGACACACATTTTTTGACAAAGGATGAATTTTATAGGGTCAAAAACAGCATCAAGAGGATACAAACCCAAAAAGCACACATCTGATCTCTGC
Organism: Triticum aestivum; assembly: GCF_018294505.1. Classification (NCBI taxonomy): domain Eukaryota; kingdom Viridiplantae; phylum Streptophyta; class Magnoliopsida; order Poales; family Poaceae; genus Triticum; species Triticum aestivum. The sequence continues at coordinate 301,010,597 of NC_057794.1, forward strand.
ATAATTAGGATGCACACAGTCAATAAGTGTGCATACACACAAAAACATGACGGCAAATAGTAAAGTCATATAAGTCCAAAGTAATGCATAGCCGAGGAAAAAAGAAAAACCAAAAGCGATCAGATTTATGATCGACAAACTACAATAAACACCATATCCGCACCAATTATATCATGACATCACCCAGACAAGGAGGCTCTTCAACTGCAACGCCTTGAAGAATATCATCGCCGTCATCGAATCCAACCACCAATGTCAGAATCTAAGTTTTCACCCTGAAGATTCAATCGGAGCATATTAGAACAATGCCTTCCACCAGGTAACGGTGTAAAAAAACATCGTCATTGCCAGGTATAATCAGCTCGTGTCATACCTAGGCTTTCGCTCCACACTTTGCAACCGGGTGCTCGATTAGCACCACCATCGAAGTCATGCAATTGTTATTGCCATCACTTTTTTACGATCCAAGCAGCTACATGCGATGCAACCGCTGCCACTGCACAACCATTCTTGTGCGTCAAGTTGTCACACATAATTTGCACCTCACTGCCGAAGTCAACCATTGAATATTGAGATGAACACTCTCAAAGATCCTGCAATGACCACCGCCTTCGTGGAGTTGTAGGAGGTCGCTCCAGCAAAGTGTGTAGTCACCCTCACTCGGCCAATCGAATCCGAATCACCACCACCAAGCTGTGGATCATAGCGCCGCTAGCGGTCGCCACCAGATCAATGGTTGTCGTTCGCAAATCTTCATGGGATCAGGATGCCTATTAACCATGCCCGTGTAAGATGTCATAGATGACAACACACGTTGTCACATCTGTATGCGGGTCATGGCGATAACTGTAGCGAGGAGACGCCGCACTTTAGGATCAAGTGTGCCGTGAAGAGCCCACAATGGCCATCACACGGCTCCATGCACCAAGATCCAAGAGATGCCCGGTGAGCCACCGTACATTAGCGTAAGCATGCATCTCGTACCTTTATACCTGCTTGACGTGCGAACGTAATGCCTTGTCCAGCCAAGATCTGGATGTCCCTAGTCCATTGGCTGCCAGAGGAGACACCGCACGAGAACCTGCGATGTGGGGCCACTGATCAACCACTTGATCCGGAGGGAAGACCCCGACAAGATCACAGGCCGTTGTACAGCTCACACCGCCCGCGGCGCCAGCCAACCACGCAGCACATCTCATGACATCACCCAAACGACGAGGCCAGGACCGTCCTTGGCCTTCTAGAGGCCCTTATGCAAACTGCATATAATGGGCTTGTACCCTATATACTACAAAAAAACATTCATGCCTATCATGTACCGTGAGTGTGAATTTCATTAGCAAATATGGTCTTAATACACCACGGATACATCATATATGATTGTAGGATTTGGATACAAACTCTAATGAGCTTATCTACAAGTTTCTTCTTTGGGCAGTGCTAGGCGCGGGTCCGCCGGCCCAAATTTGGGCCGGTCGCACCTTGCCCGTCCGATACGTGCCACTTGCACCTTTGATCTGCTCTCCCTATTTGCTTCGTCCTACTCCCTTGCCTCAAAAAGTCAACGAAGTGCCTCCCCTTCGTCTGGTCGGGCCAGTCCCATCTCGGTGCGCGCCATCCGCCTCGCCGGTGCAGCGGCTTCGACTCCATCGCACCCCCTGTTGTCACGCTGCCGTCGAGAATGATGCACCGCCGTCAGTGGTCACCATGGTTGCAACTCTGGCACCGCCAGTTCCAACCGCGGTCACCAGGGTTGCATCACCAGCGTCGCCGTGGTTGACGACTTGCATTGTCGTGTCCAGAAAAAAAGTCTAAAAGCAAAAAAATCTTCATTTGTCACTTGAAGCAAAAAATTATCAGGTTCCAGCAAAACAACTCAACAGGAAGAACTCCGAGTTGTCAATTGTAGCAAAAAAATAGGTACTTCCAGCAAAAATATATAGTGGTTCCAGCAAAAGAAAACCTCAGCGGCGAGGGCGCGTCCATTTGCAGCAAGACAACTCAGCAGGAAAGAACTCCCAATGGTCGATTGTGGCAAAAAAAAAGGTAGTTCCAGCAAAAAATACATTAGTTCCAGCAAAAAAAAAGGCTCGACGGCAAGGGCGCGTCCGGTTCCAGCACATCGCGTGGTCGATTGTAGCAATTACCGATGCTGGTTCCAGCAAAATGGTTGGTTGGTTGCAGTAGAGTATATCGTCGGGTTCCAGCACAAATCGCCGCCCGACAGTTCCAGCACGGGCACCAGCCGGCTTGCAACTTCTCCGCCCGTCCGTTCCAGCATGGCCGCACGGTGAAGCTACGAGCGGTGGGACGCTCCTCCCGATTGTACGATGATGGAGCGCAAAGATGGTGCTACAGATCCTCTTCGTCGTCGACGACCGCGGCTTCGGAAGCAGCCGGATGGCCGGCTCGTCAGCTCGCCCATAGGCGACTGTGGTGCCCGCTGGATGCGCTCGATGGTGGAGCTCGCAGGAAGCCAGGAAGGCGCGGTCCTCGGTGGCTTCACCGACATCGGTGTGAGGAGAGCAAATAGTGGCGGTGGCTGGGTGCCCGCGCTGGGAAGAAGGGGATTAGAGGAGAAGACTTGCGTGGCTACGGGAAGATAGAATGAAGGGATGGGAGGATAAAGCTGTTGCTTCAGCGGTCGTGGGACCCACCAATCACACGTCACCGCGGGACATAGAGCGGTTGTGCGTGGTCTGTTGTGGCCATAGGATCGCGTTCGATCCAATGGTTCCGCACAGACCGGCGCAAGCCGAAGCCAGTCGGCCGGCTGACAATGTTTACCTTCTTCTTTTTTCTTTTCTCGCAACCCGTAAATGCCTTTCTCGCAACATTGTCACACGAAAAAGGAGAGATATCACCGGAATTCTTGAATCATGGTCTTTGTCTCTTGGAGTAAATTAGAAGAAATCCCACGCTGCTCCAGCTATCCAATAATTGAAATTCAAGCAATGCCACAACCAGCAAAATCTACCTTGTTGCAATGTCGTACAACGAGTGAGGAAGCAAGCAGAAGGTCAAACATCATTACATCAATTCATCATAATAGAAACAAATAGACAACGGTAAAAAAATGAGATCCAGAAAATTACAAGGAACTGTATGGACTGAACTCCATGTCTCCACCGCCTGCCCTCGGACGGTCGGCCCCAGACCACGCCTGCGAGCTGTTGTGCTCCACGACCCCGTGTTCCTTCCACTGGGGGCGTCACGCCTGGCTAGCTTGCCTCTGTGGCTCCGTTCGCCAGGGCCCTTGACGGTATTTTTAGAATGCAAAGAAATCCATTGAAGTGTGATACAACGGAAATACATTGATTGGCTTGGGAAGTTGGGGTCGGTAATCAATTGGATTTGGGGAAGGAGATGGAGAACGGGAAGTAGACGATGAGATGGCGGCGTGTTTCAGGGAGAGGGTGAAGGAAAAAAATAGGGAGTTGTTGGTGCGTGACTTCCGTTCATGCATGTGAGCACTTGTTCGTTTCCTAATGGCCGATGCTAGGCGCCGGCTGACCGGCGGAAGCGCGCCGGTCAGCTAATGACCGTTCGATCAAACTAATTTAATCCGTCCGATCATACGTCACATGGGCCGGTCATCCTTTTTCATTGCTTATACTATATTAATAACTACACAAACCGTTATTACTCCATAATCCATGCGTTGCTGTACTTGACGCCAGAAAATAAGGAGATCGTTTACTCCTCCCGCACTCAACGCTGGACGCCGGCCATTGTGTGCGTCACCGGCCCAACGCCTCCAGTCATGGCCGCTCGTACATCGCGGCATAGGTGTCGGTGGCGTCCAACCAGCCGTCCCATGGTATCACAATTTCGAGCATTGCGTGTCGTAGGAGTCGTCGCTCATTGTAGCACATAGTCACCGCAGTAGTAGCACGCCACATGGCCGTCCCAGCAGCACCATGCACCACCGCGCAGCTCCTTCCGCGTCACCACTTGCACCATGGTCAACCCTGCCATCTCTAGTTGAAGCTTTTTCTATCGCCGTTTGTAGCTTTTTTGGATGCCCGTTATAGCTTTCTTTGGCCTCGGTTGCAACTTTCCTCACCGCGGTCGCAGCTTTCCCTATCACTGGTCGCAGCCGTCGCGTCACCAGTGGCACCTCCATCATGGGACGGTTGCATCTTGTCGTAGCAAGGTTGCAGCATTCCCCATGGTGTCGTAGTGGTCGGGCGCCCTTGTCGCCAGTGCTCGCCGTTCGCAGATCCGCCCTTGCTAGTCCAGCAGGAAGTAGTCGCCCCGTAGAAAAATGTCGGCGTCTTGTAGCAGGCTGACACCTACGTCATTGCAGGACCTAGCAGCCGCCATCATAGCACATCCGTCACTGCATCGGCATGCCGCCGGCCGCAGCTCTCAACGTCGCCGCTCACACCATTGGCGCATTCAGTTGAAGTTTTTTCTCACACCGGACGAAGCTATTTGCCTATTTCCATGTCGGTTGAAGCATTTTTCACAAGTTGAAGCTTACGACCGTCCCGATTGAAGCTTTTTTCATCTATGATTGAAGCTTGTTCTGTAAACGGTTGCAACTCCTTTCGTTTTGCAGTGCCTGATTGAAACTTTGTATATCTTCCGGTTGAAGCTTTTTTCACCTATGGTTGAAGCCTTTTAAGTAACGGTTGCAGTTTTTTTCAGTTTGGCAGTGGCTGGTTGAAGCTTCCGCTGTCGATGAATGAAACTTTTTTGATCTAGCTTTGAAGCTTTTTTTGTCAATGGTTGTAACACCCGTATCGGTGGTTTCAACATCTCGGCCGCCCCTATGTTTTTATTCATCGATTCTAGCTTTTGGATTCATCAGTTGCAGCGTATGTACATTCGGATCCAACAATTTTATAGCAAGAGTAGTACTCAATGCAAGCGGGAGGTAGATGAAAGGTAGAAGATAAGGCAAACGATAATTAAGGAAAAAAAGAACCGTCACGCAGGGCCCGCCATGTATATTTTGCTTCAACCAATGTTCATTTTTGCTATGACTAGTGACAAGAATCGCTACAACCATTCATGTCGACAGTAACGACGGCGACCACGATTTGCTTCAACCTTCGTCGGTTGTAGATTTTCCCGCTGTTGGTTGCACCAAAAATACTAGCGCCGACGTCGCCATCACAAACTTCGTCGTGGCCGTTGCAGCAAATCACATATCCGATTGTAGCTTTTTCACTGCCGGTTGTAGCAAAAATGACCACCGGTGGTAGCTTTTCATGCTTCCAGTTGTAGCAAAAAATCGCAACACCTCGGTCGCCACCACAAAACTTCGGTGTTACCATTGCAGCAAATCACGTCATCGGAGGTACCTTTTTTAGTTGTCGGTTCCAGCAAAAACAAGTGCTGGTTCCAGCAAAAAATTCAATGATGCCAAAAAAACGCCTGCCCGGTTCCAGCTCGTCTCCATGGTTCCAGCTTTTCTGCAGATGCTTCCAACAAATCTTGAACATGTTTGCAGCTCTGTCGTCGGCCGGTTCCAGCAAATCTTGAGCACGACGCCTGCTCGGCTTGAAGCTTCAACCATGGCAGGGTGGCCGTCGCGCACGGGGGCGTCATCGTCGGCGAAGTTGTCGCAGCCGTTGTCTCGGCCAACCCCTACAGCTTCGTGGGTCGTCGTAGCAGAAAAGCACGTGAGCAGAAGAAAAAAGAAAGTGACGGCACAGGGTGGGCCAAACCATGATTTGCGGCGAACTCACGGTGTCCATGCTGCTTCTTGCCGGTAGGGGGCTTTTGCGAGGAGAGAGTGCGCTATCAGGATGGATTTGGGGGAAAACGGTGGAGGGTGAAGATAAGGCCGCTGGGTGTCGGTGGGCTGGCCCCGCATAGGATACACATGGGGCTACAAGCAACCATGGATTCAAGTGAATCCTACGACGCACAAGCGACCGGCGCGTTGTTTCGGCCGGTCCGCCGAAAGCCAACGTTTCCCCTTCCTAATGGGCCTGGCCTTCTTCTATGCATACTATGTTTTTCTTCTAAAATATAATAGAGTATACATACCTACAGAGGATATGGGCCCCTCTTCGGACTGGGCCCTAGGCCGTCGCACTCGTCGCCATGGCCCGGGGCCGGCCCTGGACGAGTTGTTCAACATCAACGCCTTGAAAAATCCTCACCTTCACCGGAGCAAAACCACCAAGACTAGACTCTAGGTTTTCACCCTGAAGATTTAGTCGGAGCATATCCGAGACATGCCTTCAACAAAGTAACAACGTAAAAAAAACATTGCCAATGCCAGATATAACCAGCTCGTGTCAGACCTAGTCTTTCACCCAGACCTAGCCATGCCCTAGTTTCCGTAGGATAGTTTTGAGTTCAAATGATTTGAAATGGTTTGAATTTGGCCCAATTCAAACCATATTTAAATCCCGGGTTTAAAAATAAAAATAGAAAAAAGGAAAAAAAAAGAAAAGCAGTCGCCACCAGATCCATGGTTGCCGGCCACGAACCTTCATGTTGAAGGCTGGAGGCGAGTCATGACTGCATGTCGCATATAGGCTAGAACACTTTCACACAGGTCTTGCATACAGAATGAGTGATCCTATTACACGTTCCATACCCAAGCGTAACAGGCCAAAGTGCATGCTATCAGGAGGCACTATGGTTGGCCCATATACAGAGGTTGATTGACCCGAAAAGTTAGCTACCGCAAGGCTCCTGCAAGGCGGGCGGCCTGAAAACTTGCCAAAGACCAAGCGAAGCTGCCTAATTGTCGCCTAAAATGATTGATTCTGGCCTAATTGATGCCTAATATGTTCTTTGAAAGATAAGATGAAGTTGAGTGCACTTCATTGATTTTTTCTTCAAAATCGTGAATCTAAAAATTGTTATGAAGTGTTAGAAGAAGAATTTTATGAAGTAATTCATAATAGTTCCTTGAATAAAAAGTATGATTGCAATGTTATTAGTATGTCTACTATGAATATCAATAATGTTAATGATATGCAAAGCTATAAGCTTGGGGATGATGTGCTTGATGATCATGATATTTTTAACCCCCCTACTAATGAAGAAGTTATAAAGGAAAAAAATTGATAATCTCTATGATTCAAGTGATGAAGATGACAAACTTGATATTGCTTTTTATGATGACACTATGTTTGTAGGCACTATTGAAGATGATTTTAATATTGCTACTACTTACTATAATGATCATGATTGGGTTGTTAATTATGATATTTCTTGTGATCTTGAAAATTTATTTGAGCTTCATGATCAATATGCTATTTGTAATTTTTTTTGCAAACGTATTGTAAGTGGTTGTGAAAGAGCGCAAACTTTAGGTAAGAAGAATCCCATTATTTTGGAGAACATTCAATCTTATGAATTTTTGGAGAGAAGTGGGTTTGGAGAGGTCATAAATTTAGTGGATGTTAGTCCCACTATCTTGGAAGATTACAAACTTTTTATGCATGTGGAGGTCATAAATAAAATGTTTTACATGATAGCTATATTATTGAATTTGATTATAATCCTGCATGTAAATATTTTGAGAGAGACAAATATGGTTATATAAATTTTCATGTTACTCAGTTACCTCTCTTTGTGATAGAATTGTCAATGTTTCATTCTCCTTCTTGCATATGTTAAATATTTATTTGTCGGGAAACATAGTAGAAAACAAAATAAAATCTGCACCTATGCATAATCAGGATCAATATGAAGATGCATAACGGGTTGAGATCATGATCATTACCATCACTGAGTTGTAGCTGAAGAAGATTGTGTCGGTGTAGATCGTACTTGAAGTCCCTCGAACCGTCGATGAACAATACCGCAAACCACCCACGAACGATCCCTCGAACCAAAGACCAAAAGCACGGCCTCTTTACTTGATTGCAAGCATGCAACATTCACGATCCGGCAGCGCTTCACCGTCTAGAGCTAATCATCACCGGAATTAGAGGGAGGAGATTAGAACCACACTTGTCTTCTAATTATATGAGGATTAAATAATTAGTCTTGCTCTAATTAGATCAACTAGGATCAACTAGAACTATAACTAAAGGGACTAGAGGAGGCTCCAAACTAGAGTTCAAAAGAGCTAAATACCTCAAGTATATATGTGTTAGAAGGGACAGGGGGCAGCCAAGAGGAGGAGAAGGACTTGCCTCCCCTTGCGTATGCCAAGGAGGGAAGGGGAGTCCTTCGATGTCCCCAATTCGGCCTCCTTCCATAGGGAAAGCGGGCGCCTCCCCAGTTAGGCCTTGGTGGCCCAAGTTGCCTTCCACCATTTGGCCTTTTATGCCTGTCAATATTAAATTAAATATAAAGGTGTTATAAATATTTTGAGACCCTTTTATGTATGATTTTAACATCCCGGAAACATTTTCTACCTATATATATTTACCGGTAATACCCAGTATTACCCAATACTCTCCGAAACCCTTATGGTGACCCCGAAATGCTTCCGAATCTTCTCGTAACTATTCCCAATATTAATGAGACAATTTCAAGAATATGTTCTCATCACTCCCGTCCTACTAACACTAAGCACATCATGATGGCCTTAATCTTGTGGCCCCATAGGTTCGGTAACTCATAGACATGAATGAAACCATTCGTTCAATGACCGACAACGGAACCGTGGACATCCATTTCGGTCCCTATCAGCACACGAATGATATTCAAGTGAACCTTGGGTTATCATGTGATGTTCCCTTTGTTCCCTACACTTCACAAAACCCAGGATGCATCGGTATCCTCCTGAGTCATCACCATGCTCACTAAATCATTATCCTTGTTACCGGTTTTGTTCTTTCTCGATATTGTGTTCTAGCACCCTCATGACGTAGTCACATGTGTCTCGCCAGACTATGATGGATGTTGTCACACCGAGAGGGCCCTAAGAATATCTCTCCATCGTCGGAGGAGCAAATCTGACTCTCCAGCTATCTAGTCCCTTGCCAAAGTTTCCGATAAATCTGTAAGTTATTGTTATGATCACCGTGTTACAGGTGACGTTGTAGCAACCACAAAGTCCACCGTACGGTAAGAAGTGACTACAATACTCTCATGGTCTAAGGAGGAAAATCACATGTTAACACTCTTGTGTTATTACAATTGATTACAGACGATATTAACTCAATTCATAAAAGACAAATTTGGGTCAATTCAATATGATCGTTCTTCCAATGTCATAATCTCAATGTTTTTAGGACTATCATTACACTTAACGATATCCTAAAAAATGTGATCACCAACAACACTTGAGCTAGTTCTAGAGGCAAGACTAGGAACCTTTTATTTAACCTTTATCATTCCACACGTGCACATCAGTTTTCCACTGAATCGCATATTCCAGGATCATAGAAGTAATAACATAGAATATAAACTCTATAATTATGAATATGGGAATATAATAATACAAATATTATTGCCTCTAGGGCATATTCCCAATAGTCTCCCACTTGCACTAGAGTCAATCATCTAGTTGCATGCTTGTGACACTTACAGCTATTTGGTGTTGCTCGTGCTTTGCTAGTGGTAGAGGCTTCGTCACTGGATCTGATACTCTTCTAATCCCAAGGTTATTTCTTTTAGTAATATTTGTTATTTTTGTTTAATTCTTTGTGTCACATTAGTGGTGACACTATATCTCTATATAGTCCATTTCATAGTAACACTATATCTCCATATAGTCCATTTGCTATATCTTCATATAGTCAATTTTCATTTGGTATTACACCATAGTCTATCAATAAACTATTATTGATCCATATAATATTATATTGAAGTCTTATCAAGCCTCAATCTAAATCATTTATAATATCCACATTTATGTTCATTTCTTGAAAATCGTTTCATAATTTATAGCCCGAATAGTTTATTTATATCAGTTATGAAGTTGTCTTGTGTAACCTTTACAACAAATAATTTGTGTAACTATTTACAACAATCTCTTCATCTTCTCTAAGGACAAGAAGCAAAATTTTCGTCCAACTGAGGTACTTAATATTTAAGCAATTACCCTAGTGAACATTTCTAGGATCACTATGGCACTTACTACAAACATATGGTTTTGTACGTTTGACAACACACATGATGAATTCAACCTCTGAAGTAAACTAAACTTTATTCATTGACACACATGTTGATCTACCATTGATTTTTGAACAGTGTTATGTTATGTGACATTTTGAGAAAACATTTTCTCCCACTGCAAAATTTCATCTATTTTGCGACATTTCACTTGTGTCACGCATAACCGTCTTTTGTTGTGGAAAATACCCCCATGACATTTTCCCGCTGTCGCCCCCACTGTCATCGAAGCGTCATCATGGAAAATAAAAATTTGATGGTACCACTTCTTCCGTCACGCAAGATCGCATTTTAGGTGACGAGCCAAATAATGTCACTGATTGCCATTTTTATTGACGACCCAGAATGTAACCTATGATAGCCCAATCTGTCGCGTAAGATCATTGGGATTTCTATTTTCATGCCCTCGATTCCATAGTTCTACCCAGTTTGACCCATGGCAACAAACTCACCTCACTGTTATCCTTCTCCCTCTAGCTGATCCTCACATAAGGCCAAACGCACCATTTCCGTTGGGTCAACACCTTTGATCATTATGTGGATACAGGCATGTGGGCTCACTGTAAACTCTGGCCACGTCATCCAACCGACGGTCAGTTGCTGATAGATAGTAGGGCAGGGCAGACTTGCTGGTCCAGCCGATTCTGGTGATTGTTGGACGATATCTTGGCCTCTACGATTTGCTGGTGCATGTGCGCACCGTTAGGTGGCATCAGGGTGGCCGAGGGTGGATCGAAACAGCGCCAGTGGGTGAGTTTAATCATGGCTAGAGTTTTGTGGTTGTAGGCAACATACCTCTAGCGCACAGATTCGAACACTTTTTTCGCTGATGTCGTTTGATACGTCTCCAACGTATCTATAATTTTTTATTGTTCCATGCTATTATATTATATGTTTTGGATGTTTTATATGCTATTTTATATTATTTTTGGGACTAACCTATTAACCTAGAGCCTAGTGCCAGTTTCTGTTTTTTCCTTGTTTTTGCGCTTCACAGAAAAGGAATACCAAATGGAATAAAACCTTCGCGATGATTTTTATTGGACCAGAAGACACCCAAAAGACTTGGAGATCAAGTCGTAAGATCCACGGGGCGGACACAAGGGGGGCGCCCCCTTCCTTGTGGCCCCCGCGTGACTCCCCTGACCTAATTCTTCGCCTATATATTCACATATATTCCCAAACCACCAGAGGCATCGACGAAAACACTTTTCCACCGCCGCAACCGTCTGTACCCATGAGATACCATCTAGGGGCCTTTTCCGGCACCCCGCCGGAGGGGGATTCAATCGCGGAGGGCTTCTACATCAACTCTATTGCCCTTCCGATGAAGCGTGAGTAGTTTACCACAAACCTATGTGTTGGGGAACGTAGTATTTCAAAAAAATCCTTGCTGCGGGCGCCAGCCTATTCAAGAGATGCGGACGTCAAGCCTCAGCAGCAGAACAAGAAATAAAGACAAGAATCAAGCGCTTACGGGTCGTCGCCAGCGAGCTCAGGCAGCCTCCGGACAAATTTGAAGCCTGAAAGCCGGCTGGAAGGGTCAACCTCGGGAAGCTCGGGAGCGGAAGGCACGTCTGCGGTCCACCTTGGGGCCGGGGCAGACCCGCGGGAGATCAGCCTGGTCCTGTCCTTCTTCGGGATCGGGGGCAAGCTCCCGCCGCCCTCCTCGTCATCATCCTCGTCGTCATCGCTCGGAGAGAGGCGGAGAATGCGGGACCTGCGCCGGGGGAGGGGAGCCCTCGACTCTCCATCAGTCGCCTCGGAGTCAGGCCCCTTTTCCCTCTCCCCTCCTTCCTCCTCTTCGCTGGAGTCGTCGGAGGACACGTCCACCGGTTCCTCGGGAGCCTCTGTGGGCACGGGCCCGTCCCCGTTGAAGACGGGCATGGACTCCACTACCTGCTCCCAGTCGTCGCGGAGGAACAAGGGCGTAGGAGCGCCCTCCAACCTCGCCACATCGCCCCCGACCAGCGATTGGAGGACCGCAGCCAGATCTTTGTTGGCCAAAACCCCGGGGCTCGGATGGGGCCTCCACATCGGAAGTGAGTACCGCCGAAGCGGAGCCAGCTGGTGCTCCAGGAATTCCCTCAGCAGCGACGCGCCGGTCAGCTTCGCCGCCACCGTATTGGCCGGCCTCAGATCCGCGTCCATCTTCTCCAACACCAGCTTCGCGCGGGGGTCCGCGAGCTCCGCTCGACCCCAATCGCTGGAGCTCGTGGGTTGCTCCGTGGGCAAGATCAGCCGAGGGTGGATGCGCCCAGCATCTGCCAAGACCCACTTGCTCCTGAAGCCCTCAATCCTTTTCCCGGGGTTCGAAATGGCAATGGCGCCACCGTACGCGACGAAGCTCGCGCACGCGGAAGCAGGACCGCGAGAGGTCCGGAGATAGAAGTAGTGGCGCAGCAAGGCCACTGAGGGCTTCACCCCTACGTGAGCCTTGCAGTAATAGGTGAAGATTGCCAGGAGAAGGACGGAGTTGGGGTGGAGATGCAGAGCCTGTAGCTTATAAGGACGGAGGACAGAGAAGAAGAACTCGGAGAAGGGAGGCACCAGGCCAGCAGCAATGGCGCTTACAAAGAGCGGATAGAAGGTGCTCCCTTGGCCCTCAGGGGTGGCGGAGCCGGCCTTGAACACTTTTGCCCCGTCAATGCCCTGCACCACCGCCATCCAGCGCAACCGGGCGAGGCTCGCCTCCGACACATTCGGCGGATCCAGGGCAGACGAGTACCAAGCTCCGGCCGGGGACTGACGAGGCGCCATGGCTTTCTAGGTCACGCGGTCGAAGTAGATCTGGAAATTTTGGAGGAAGGAAGGAGAGGCGCAGGAAAGGGGATCTCAGCAGCAACCGGAGAAAGCAAAAAAGCAAAGCCTAGGCAGATGCCGCTCCTTTATCAACACGTGCAGTTGCTGAGGCGCTCACGTCCAATCAACCGCCACGCGGCGCCCAAGGCCGCAGGCTGTTAGGGCCCGCGGCTCTTCGCTCTTGCCCTTTCGCCTCCCTGCACGGCCAAGTCCGGGCGCGCCTTGGACCCGGGGGCTACTGTTGGCGTTCTAGGAACGGGGGTCCCCAGACATGCCTGCCTGCGGCCTGCAACGTGGCTCAAAGGGAGGGCCAGCACGGCCCATCTTCATCAACCCAGACCCAAGACCCTCGCGAGGGGCCAAGCCTCGCGGGGCGGACAACACGGAGCTTCCTCAGGCATGGCCTCGTTAGGCTGGCTCGTGAGGAGGCGGAGAGGTCAAGGCGGGTACCTCACAAGGTGCCCGTGATGCAAGCCATGACGATCAAGGGCGCCAGGCGGGCGCCAGCCCGCGCAGTGTCCTCCTTTCCTCTTTGGTGCAAAGGGAGCAAGCGCAGGCGAGAGCATCAAGCAAAGGCACCCGTTTCGGTGCAACGAGACTAAGACCAGCCCAACGGCAGGGAGGAAGTCATTGTGGAGCCCAAGCCAGCGTCACCACCAGAGCCTTTGGCAGGCAAGGACCAACTTTAGTCAGGATAAGTGTACCAGATGTTCCCCTTCAAAATGGCCAATTGTTGGCGCCCTTCCCGCTCAATATTTGGGAAGAGGCCCAGGGCCTTTGCCTATAAATAGGACTAGCCACCCCCAGGGTAGAGAGGATCGAAGATCGGCCAACCCAGAAACAAGCTGGAATCGGATCGAGTAGCATCACAGAGAGAGAGAGAGAGAAGGGTGACTGAACTCCTCCTAGCAGTTCATCCCCCAAGCCAAGAACAGACCCTCGCGAGGCTGTTCCTCCTTGTATTGCTCATCATCATCAGCCCAAGAGGCAATCCACCACACCACAAACTAGAGTAGGGTATTACACCACAATGGTGGCCCGAACTAGTATAAACCATGTGTCTCTTGTGCTGTTCTTTCCATAGCTTAGATCTTAGCGTGGCGGTGGGGTGCAGGTAGGTAGAAGGCAAAATCTCCGCGCGCACCCCAGTGTTCGAACCTCAAGGGTCTGTCGGAACCCGAAATCTGACATTTGGCGCGCCGGGTAGGGGTGCGCCGGGATTCGTCTTTCACCGCCCCGTTCTCCTCCGACCATCGCGTCCATGTCTGACGCTCGTCGGGCCCGCGCCGAGCGCCGAGCCGCTCTCGCTTCCCGCGTCACCCAGACGGCTCCTGTCGGCGGGCGTCCTCGCTGTTCCCCGTCACCTGCCGTCAACGCCGCCACCGGCCCGACGGGAAACGAGCAGCAAGCGTCGTCTCAGCATCCGTCCGTGCGGCAAGACGGCCGCACCGCTACTCCCTCGCTCACCCCAGCTGGTTCTTCGTCCCGCGTGCTCCGCGCACCCATGGAGGCTCGAGCTGCGCTCATCGCGGCAAACGAGCTCCTGCGCTACCATCCCGTCGACGACGTCTACGAAGAATGGCTCGACCGCATCGCCGAGCTCGTCCGTGCCGCAGGGGGCTCTCCTGCGCCGTCCGTTCTGCTGCACCGCACCCCGCCCTGCGCGGGCGACGAAGCTCCGGGGGCGCCCCAACCGCCTCCTCCTCAAGAAGGCGCCCAGGCTCCAAGGAGCGTGGCCCCTGGGCGGAACCCGCTCCGTCAGGTGCCAGCGCGGCAAGAGCAGAGCTGCCAAGAAGTCCCTCGCCCGCAAGAAGCTGCCCGGGCGCTCCCTGCTCCAGCACGTCGCGACCATGCTCCTGCTCCCGCACGTCAAGACCCCGCGCTGCTCCCAGCTGCAGCGCATGGGGACATGCAAGACCAAGCTCTCCGTCACCCAAGGCCTCCTGTGGCCACAACAGGCTGCCGTGCCTTCACCACCGAGCTACGCAGCGTCGCGTGGCCCGGCAAGTTCAAGCCAGACCTGCCTCCTCGTTACGACGGCACGGCCGACCCTGCGGAGTTCCTCCAGCTCTATGAGCTGGGCATCGAAGCTGCCAACGGAGACGAGAAGGTCATGGCGAACTGGTTTCCCATGGCGCTCAAGGACAGGGCCCGCACCTGGCTCCTGAACCTAGCTCCAGGCACGATCTCCTCCTGGGATGAGATGCGCACCCGCTTCATCGCCAACTTCCAAGGTACTCGTGACCGGCCACCCGCCGTGAGCGACATGCGCAGCATCAAGCAATAACCCGGAGAGACCCTGCAAAAGTACATCCAGCGCTTCAACAACGCACGCCTCAAGATTCCCAAGGTAACCGAGGAGGCCATCATCTCAGCCTTCTCCGACGGTGTGCGCGACGTCAAGATGAAGGAGGAGCTGGCGATGCATGAAGACCTGTGCACTTCCTTGGAGCTGTTCAACTTGGCGACCAAGTGCGCCAGGGCTGAGGAAGGGCGTCTCTCCCTCCTCGAGCTGCCTGCCGCAGACCCAGAAGAGAAGAAGCCCAAGGCCAAGGATGTGAAGCGCAAGGAGGCTACCGTGCTCGCAGCAGAACCAGACACCAAGCGGGGCAGAGATCATCCCGAATCTTCCAAGGGCAGTCGGTACTGTGTGTACCACGACCTCCACACCCACAACACCAACGAATGTCGAGAGCTCCGAGTCGTGCGAGAAGGAAGGATCGGCCGTCATCCCGACCGCGGTGACCGGGGCTACGGTCGAGGAGGAGGAAGGAACGCAGGACGCTGGGAAGACCGCTGCCCGCGCCAAGGGTGGCGTGATCGACCTCGCGAGGATCGCTGGCAAGACCTGCCTCGCGAGGGAGACTGGAGGGATTAGCCTCGCGAGGATCGCCCGCAAGGCAACGCAGGCCTCCCTCCGCTGCCGCCGCAGCCAAGGAGAAACGAGGACCGCCATCAGGACGAGGGGGCTGGGGGCTTCCAGAAGCCGCGCGCGATCACCTGCATCCTGGGCGGGGCTCAAGCCCCAGCCTCTCAACGCATCTTCAAACAGTTCGCCCGCGAAGTGAATGCAGTCCTCCTTAAGCTCGAAGCCACGCGCCCTCTCAGATGGTCAGCGTGCGCCATCACGTTCAGCTCAGCGGATCAGCTCAAGTGTGCGGCCATGGCCGGAGTCCTCCCGATGCTTTGTTCCCCAATCATCAGCAACATGCCGGTCACCAGGACCCTCATCGATGGCGGGGCAGGGCTCAACGTCCTGTCCGTGGAAACATTCAACAATCTCCAAGTGCCCTACAACCAGCTTCAGCCAACCAAGCCTTTCTCCGGAGTCACCGACGGCTCCACGGTCCCGATTGGGCAGGTCCGCCTCCCTGTCACCTTCGGGGCACGCAACAACTACCGCACCGAGCTCATCGACTTCGACGTCGCTCACATTCGCCTGCCGTACAACGCCATCCTCGGGTACCCAGCGCTGGCCAAGTTCATGGCCGTGACTCACCACGGCTACAACGTCCTCAAGATGCCAGGAAGTGGCGGAGTCATCACGGTGCCCTGTGAAGAGAAGGACGCGGTGTGTTCCCTGGAACGAGCCTTTCAGGCCGCATCACTGGAAGACCCGGATCGCGGAAGCAGGAGGCTTCCCGAGGCCACCCCCAAGAAGAAGAAGACATCGTCTGGCCCGGCTCCTCAGGAGGCAGGCCCCTCAGGGCCCGCGCCTGCCCAGGGGGAACCTCCTTCCATCGCATAGGAAAGCGCGCCCGGCGCCCTCCTCAGGCAGGGCTCGGGGGCTCTCCCCTGGAGGGCCACCGACCTGGCTAGGATCACGAGGGAGGCGCTTGGGCACCACATGGAGGCGTGTTTCGAAGCACGTTTCCCTCAAGAAGGAGTAAGGCAAGGAGGGCCAGACCCTCAGGAGTTCGTCAGCAAGGCCATTCAGGAGCTACAGGAGTCAAGAGTCATGAGAGGCGGCCGCCGCCTACCAGCTGTGGCTCCCCATCCAGGCGAGGATGGTGGGCTGCGCGTCTGCATCGACATACCAGGGCTCAATCGAGTCGCCTCTCTGGAGCGCCTCTGGCCCTCGCGAGTGGGGCGCTGCGAAGGTCCGCCCCACAGCTACGTTCGCATGCCTTACGGCTTGCCGAGCGCGGCTGCCACGTACCAGCGCCTCATGAGGGGCATCATGGAGGCTCAAGAGGCCAGGCGTTCCGTAGCCCCGGCGGAGATGGAGATGGTCCGCGAGGAGCCACCAGCGCCTCCGGAGCCTCCCAAGGCCCCTGGCCCTGGGGGCTCGTGAGGATCGGCTTCCGCAGCCACCAAGTCTGCTACACCAACGCTGCTTCGTACTCAACATCATCAGGTGACATCTTTCAAGTTTCATTTCCAACTAGGAGCGCCCCCAGGGCTGCATTATTCCCAGGCCGCGTGGGTCCGTCCCTGCGGCATGTGTCCCTTTTATTTCATGATTTTAGCTTACTTTGTTGGGGGCGCCCCTCGGGCTGCATCATCCCCAAGTCGCTCGGGCCAGACCCAGCGGCACGTATCCCTTTAGCGTTTATTTCTGGCTATGCGTTCGACCCACCATGCTTGATTATTTGATGCCGGTCCACGGCACCTCTTCTTCTCCATGCCGACCACTTGCACGTTAAAGGGGGGGTACCTGAGCATCGCGACTCAAGGCTCTTACTGGCTCTCCAGCCCTCACCCTCTGGTCTTGTCCACGGCATCGTGACCTGGCATACCAGCCACGGCTGAGACCAGCTCGAGGGCCGGGACCCGAGGACGTAGAGTGCCGGCATCTAACCAAATTTGCAGGAACACATCACAAGATAAGGCCCAGTGCCAGGCGCAACCCGCCTAGAGGTAGGGCCCCGTGAGTCCCGCGCTGGCTCACGGGTGCCTAGATACACCTCGCCAGGCCCTACCGTGCCAGACACGTGTCAGGGTGGGGCTGTACACGCCTCGGGGGCTCCTCCCGGAGGGGAGCCCCCTCCCACGTACCAGTGGAAGCACCATGCTCCGCGCTGGCTGACGACACTGCCGAGGAGCGGCTATGCCCGTACACATACGGAAGCGCTATGCTCCGCGCTGGTGATAAACAACTGAGGGTGGCCCCCGGGCCGCATTAACCTCAGGGAGCCCAGAGCTCAGTGTCTAGCCTCATTATAACGCCTCCCCTCGGGAGTGCCGCGCGAGGGGGCTGGGCACGTGGGCTGCGCCTGGGTTACGCCCAGACGCACGCCACCCAGCCAGGCCCCCCGGGCCTAGTTCGTCGTGCGTCTCTCCCCGAGCGGAGCCAAGGTACGAAGGCCATTTGAGCGTCAAGGGGGACTCCTGAGCATCGCGACTCAGGAGCCTAACTGGTCACGTAGCCCCTTACTCCTTGGTCCCGTCCTGGTTACCGGTCGGGGCTAACGGCGACTGAGGTATGCGCGGGGCCGGGCTCTGCAGACGTAGAACGGTAGATCCACCCACATCTCACCTCCCTACTTGCTGTTTGTGCGCCAAGGGGGACTCCTGAGCATCGCGACTCAGGAGCCTAACTTGTCACGTAGCCCCTCACTCCTTGGTCCCGTCCTGGTTTCCGGTCGGGGCTAACGGCGGCTGAGGTATGCGCGGGGCCGGGCTCTGCCGACATAGAACATAAAGCAAGTAGGAAGGAAAAACGCAAATTTCAAGGAATTCTAAAGCAAATATTACAGTCCACACTGTTATCTCAATGCCAAACGCAAGTTTAAACGCCTCCCCGAGGCATGATACATGTGCAGGAATTGAAGGCAGGACAAGAGCCACAACGGTGTCACTTGTCAGCGGCGGAACAGCGCGGAGTGGCTTCGCCTCATGCAGCAGCAGGGTCAGCAGCGCCTCGCTTCGGCTTGGTGCTGAAGGCCTGGAACTTCCCCAGCAGAGCCTCCACGCGACCCTTCACGGCCTCGGCAGCGGCAGCGCCACGCTCGCCGCTTGCTGGCTCCAACAGGCTGTCGAGGTCGACACTGGGATTGCGAAGGTAGATGTGGGTGAGGACCCGCGTCAGCGTTACAGAAGACAGGACACGCGCCTCGGCCTCGGCCGTGGGGCCAAGGCCAAGGGCGACATCTTCAAGAGCACGAACCAGGAAGGGAAGCAGCTTGGCGGGGCCGTCCTCGGCGCCAGCCAGCGGGCTCTCCAGGCCGCTGTTGTAAAGCGTCCTCAGCGAGGAGCGAGCCTTCGCCTCCATCTCCGCGAAGGCCACACGGTCCTCGGCAAGAACCTGGGCCTTGTCGTCCAGCTCGACCTTCCTCGCCCCCAACTCCTGCTTCAGCGCGCCTAGGCGGTCAAGGCGCTTCCTGAGCTTGGCCTTTCGGTCCTTAACGGCCGCCTCGCGAGCCTTCACGCCTTCTTCCTGATCTTGGTGAAGGCGGGCCTCTTTCACGAGCTGGTCTCGCAGGCCTTGCAACTCGTCCTCCAGCACCTTGCAGCGACCACGGATGTCGACCACCTCCCCCAGGGCTGCATCACGAGCAGCCTTCGCCTCAAGGACGGCCTGCCTCTCCTCATCGCAAGCCGTCGAGGCCTGGACCTGCGCCGCCCGAATCGAAGCGTCGGAGCGAATCCATCCCGAAGCCAGCTCTAAGCGCCCGACCACCAAGCGAGGGTCGGCGCCAAGAAGATCCTGCCGCAGCCGGTCCAGCTCAACAGCAGCACGATCCAGAACGGCAGGAGGAGTCGAAGAGATAGCAGTCGGTGGAGTAGGAGGAGAAGGCGGCAACGCGACCACAGCATCCTGAGACGGAGCCTACTGCGCCCCAACGGCTGTGGTGGCGGCAGCAGGCAAAGGCACCTCGGGAGTCACTTGGGCCATGGGGGCTGAGCTCGCCCCAGCCGGCTCAGCCAGGCCTCGCGAGGACGACCGGGCAGGAGAGGCCCGTGCGTCGCGGTCACCATCCTTCGCGGGCAGAGGCGCTGCCCTGGATGGAACCTCAGGAGCTCCCTTCGGCTTCTTTGCTGCGGGCGCCAGCCTATCCAAGACATGCGGACGTCAAGCCTCAGCAGCAGAACAAGAAATAAAGACAAGAATCAAGCGCTTACGGGTCGTCGCCAGTGAGCTCAGGCAGCCTCCGGCCAAATTTGAAGCCTGAAAGCCGGCTGGAAGGGTCAACCTCGGGAAGCTCGGGAGCGGAAGGCGTGTCTGCGGTCCGCCTCGGGGCCGGGGCAGACCCGCGGGAGATCAGCCCGGTCCTGTCCTTCTTCGGGATCGGGGGCAAGCTCCCGCCGCCCTCCTCGTCATCATCCTCGTCGTCATCGCTCGGAGAGAGGCGGAGAATGCGGGACCTGCGCCGCGGGAGGGGAGCCCTCGACTCTCCGTCAGTCGCCTCGGAGTCAGGCCCCTTTTCCCGCTCACCTCCTTCCTCCTCTTCGCTGGAGTCATCGGAGGACACGTCCACCGGTTTCTCGGGAGCCTCCGTGGGCACGGGCCCGTCCCCGTTGAAGACGGTCATGGACTCCACTACCTGCTCCCAGTCGTCGCGAAGGAACAAGGGCGTAGGAGCGCCCTCCAACCTCGCCACATCACCCCCGACCAGAGATTGGAGGACCGCAGCCAGATCTTTGTTGGCCAAGACCGCGGGGCTCAGATGGGGCCTCCACTTCGGAAGTGAGTACCACCGAAGCGGAGCCAGCTGGTGCTCCAGGAATTCCCTTAGCAGCAACGTGCCGGTCAGCTTCACCGCCACCGTATTGGCCGGCCTCAGATCCGCGTCTATCTTCTCCAACACCAGCTTCGCGCGGGGGTCCGCGAGCTCCGCTCGACCCCAATCACTGGAGCTCGTGGGTTGCTCCATGGGCAAGATCAGCCAAGGGTGGATGCGCCCAGCATCTGCCAAGACCCACTTGCTTCTGAAGCCCTCAATCCTTTTCCTGGGGTTCGAAATGGCAATGGCGCCACCGTACGCGACGAATCTCGCGCACGCGGAAGCAGGACCGCGAGAGGTCCGGAGATAAAAGTAGTGGCGCAGAAGTCCACTAAGGGCTTCACCCCTACATGAGCCTCGCAGTAATAGGCGAAGATTGCCAGGAGAAGGACGGAGTTGGGGTGGAGATGCAGAGCTTGTAGCTTATAATGACGGAGGACAGAGAAGAAGAACTCGGAGAAGGGAGGCACCAGGCCAGCAGCAATGGCGCTTACAAAGAGCATATAGAAGGTGCTCCCTTGGCCCTCAGGGGTGGCGGAGCCGGCCTTGAACACTTTCGCCCCGTCGATGCCCTGCGCCGCTGCCATCCGGCGCAACCAGGCAAGGCTCGCCTTTGACACATTCGGCGGATCCAGGGCAGACGAGTACGAAGCTCTGGCCGGGGAATAACGAGGCGCCATGTCTTCCTAGGTCACGCGGTCGAAGTAGATCTGGAAATTTTGGAGAAAGGAAGGAGAGGCACATGAAAGGGGATCTAAGCAGCAACCGGAGAAAGCAAAAAAGCAAAGCCTAGGCAGATGCCGCTCCTTTATCAACACGCGCGGTTGCTGAGGCGCTCACGTCCAATCAACCGCCACGCGGCGCCCAAGGCCGCAGGCTGTTAGGGCCCGCGGTGCTTCGCTCTTGCCCTTTCGCCTCCCTGCACGGCCAAGTCCAGGCGCGCCTAGGGCCCGGGGGCTACTGTCGGCGTTCTGGGAACGGGGGTCCCCAGACTTGCCTGCCTGCGGCGTGCGGCGTGGCTCAAAGGGGGGGCCCAGCACGGCCCATCTTCATCAACACAGACCCAAGACCCTCACGAGGGGCCAAGCCTCGCGGGGCGGACGACACGGAGCTTCCTCAGGCACGGCCTCGTTAGGCTGGCTCGTGAGGAGGCGGAGAGATCAAGGCGGGGTACCTCACGAGGTGCCCGTGACGCAAGCCATGACGATCAAGGGCGCCAGGCGGGCGCCAGCCCGCACAGTGTCCTCCTTTCCTCTTTGGTGCAAAGGGAGCAAGCGCAGGCGAGAGCATCAAGCAAAGGCACCCGTTTCGGTGCAACGAGACCAAGACCAGCCCAACGGCAGGGAGGAAGTCACTGTGGAGCCCAAGCCAGCGTCACCACCAGAGCCTTTGGCAGGCGAGGACCAACTTTAGTCAGGATAAGTGTACCAGATGTTCCCCTTCAAAATGGCCAATTGTTGGCGCCCTTCCCGCTCAATATTTGGGAAGAGGCCCAGGGCCTTTGCCTATAAATAGGACTAGCCACCCCCAGGGTAGAGAGGATCGAAGATCGGCCAACCCAGAAACAAGCTGGGATTGGATCAAGTAGCATTACACACACACAGAGAGAAGGGTGATTGAACTCCTCCTAGCAGTTCATCCCCCAAGCCAAGAACAGACCCTCGCGAGGCTGTTCCTCCTTGTATTGCTCATCATCATCAGCCCAGGAGGCAATCCACCACACCACAAACTAGAGTAGGGTATTACACCACAATGGTGGCCCGAACTAGTATAAACCCTGTGTCTCTTGTGCTATTCTTTCCATAGCTTAGATCTTAGCATGGCGGTGGGGTGCAGGTAGGTAGAAGGCGAAATCTCCGCGCGCACCCCAGTGTTCGAACCTCAAGGGTCTGCCGGAACCCGAAATCCGACATAGACAAACAGAGTGTCACTAGTATGCCTCTACTTGACTAGCTCATTAATCAAAAATGGTTAAGTTTCCTAGCCATGGACAAAGAGTTGTCATTTGATGAACGGGATCACATCATTAGAGAATGATGTGATTGACTTGACCCATCCGTTAGCTTAGCACGATGATCGTTTAGTTTACTGCTATTGCTTTCTCCATAACTTATACATGTTCCTATGACTATGAGATTATGCAACTCCCGAATACCAGAGGAACACTTAGTGTGCTATGAAATGTCACAATGTAACTGGGTGACTATAAAGATGCTCTACAGGTGTCTCTGATGGTGTTTGTTGAGTTGGCATAGATCGAGATTAGTATTTGTCACTCCATGTATCGGAGAGGTATCTCTGGGCCCTCTTGGTAATACACATCACTATAAGCCTTGCAAGCAATGTGACTAATTAATGAGTTAGTTACGAGATGTTTCATTACGGAATGAGTAAAGAGACTTGCCGGTAACAAGATTGAACTAGGTATTGAGATACCGATGATCGAATCTCGGGCAAGTAACATACCGATGACAAAGGGAACAACCTATGTTGCTATGCGGTTTGGCCGATAAAGATCTTCGTAGAATATGTAGGAACCAATATGAGCATCCTGGTTTCGCTATTTGTTATTGACCGGAGATGAGTCTTGGTCATGTCTACATAGTTCTCGAACCTATAGGGTCCGCACGCTTAACGTTCGATGACGATTGGTATTATGAGTTTATGTGTCTTGATGTACCGAAGGTTGTTCGGAGTCCCCGATGTGATCACGGACATGACGAGGAGTCTCGAAATGGTCGAGACATAAAGATTGATATATTGGAAGGCTATGTTTGGACATCAGAATGGTTCAGGGTGAGTTCGGGAATTTACTGGAGTACCGGGGGGGGGGGGGGGGGTTACCGAAACCCCCCGAGGAGTCAATGGGCCTTATTGGGCCTTAGTGGGAGAGAAGAGAAGGCAGCCATGTGGAGGGCGCCCCCCAAGCCCAATCCGAATTGGGTGGGGGGGGGGGTCGGCCCCCCTTTCCTTTCTCCTTCTCCCTCTTCCTTCTTTTCCTAGTGGGACCAGGAAAGGGGGGAGTCCTACTCCTACTAGGAGGAGGACTCCTCCCCCCTTGGCGCGCCTAGAGGGCCGGCCGGCCTCCCCCTCCCTCCTTTATGTACGTGGGGAGGGGGCACCCTATAACACATCAAAGTTGATCTTAGCTGTGTGCGGTGCCCCCTCCACAGATTTCCACCTCGGCCAAATCGTTGCAGTGCTTAGGCGAAGCCCTGCGCCGGTAGCTTCATCATCACCATCACCATGCCGTCGTGCTGACGCAACTGTCCCTCGACCTCAGCTGGATTTAGAGTTCGTGGGATGTCACCGAGCTAAACGTGTGTAGATCACAGAGGTGTCATATCTTCGGTACTAGGATCGGTCAGATCGTGAAGACGTATGACTACATCAACCGCGTTGTCATAACGCTTCCGCTTATGGTCTATGAGGGTACGTGACAATACTCTTCCCTCTCATTGCTATGCATCACCTAGATGGATCTTGCATCTGCGTAGGATTTTTTTGAAATTACTGTGTTCCCCAACAGTGGCATCCGAGCCAGGTCTATGCGTAGATGTTATATGCATGAGTAGAACACAAAGGAGTTGTGGGCGTGGGTATATACATATTGCTTGCCGTCACTAGTTGATTCTTGATTCAGCGGTATTGTTGGATGAAGCGGCTTAGACCGACATTACGCATATGCTTACACGAGACTGGTTCTACTGACGTGCTTAGCACATAGGTGGCTAGTGGGTGTCTGTTTCTCCAACTTTAGTTGAATCAGATTCAATGAACAGGGTTCTTTCTAAAGATAAAAAAGCAATCACTATACCGCGTTGTGGTTCTTGATGCGTAGGTAAGAACGGTTCTTCCTCAGCCCGTAGCAGCCACGTAAAACTTGCAACAACAAAGTAGAGGACGTCTAACTTGTTTTTGTAGGGCATGTTGTGATGTGATATGGTCAAGACATGATGCTAAATTTTGTTGTATGAAATGATCATGTTTTGTAACAGAGTTATCGCCAACTGGCAGGAGCCATATGGTTGTCGCTTTATTGTATGAAATGCAATCGCCATGTAATTGCTTTACTTTATCACTAAGCGGTAGCAATAGTCATCGAAGCAATAGTTGGCGAGACGACAACGATGCTTCGATGGAGATCAAGGTGTCAAGCCGGTGACGATGGTGATCATGACGGTGCTTTGGAGATGGAGATCAAAGGCACAAGATGATGATGGCCATACCATATCACTTATATTGATTGCATGTGATGTTTATCCTTTATGCATCTTATTTTGCTTAGTTCGGCGGTAGCATTATAAGATGATCTCTCACTAAATTTTAAGGTATAAGTGTTCTCCCCGAGTATGCACCATTGCTACAGTTCGTCGTGCCGAGACACCACATGATGATTGGGTGTGATAAGCTCTACGTTCACATACAACGGGTGCAAGCCAGTTTTGCACACGCGGAATACTCGGGTTAAACTTGACGAGCCTAGCATATGCAGGTATGGCCTCGAAACACTGAGACCGAAAGGTCGAGCGTGAATCATCACTACTAGGGAAAAACTTATACACAGAATTTTACCAGTAGCGCGGGACAAAAATAAGCGGTACTACTACTTACCACTAGCGCGTGGAAAAGAAACGCGCTGCAGCTAAGCTTATAGCAGTAGCGCATCTCAGCGAAGAAGCACTACAACTACAATTCCCGTATTGTTCTCGCCAAGCTACCAATAGTAGTAGCAAGCTTAAGCAAAGCGCGCTGCTGCTAAGGTTGTTATAGCAGCGTGTTTCACGCAGAAAGCGCTACTGCTAATGAAAGGAAAATCAAATGAAAAACATGTAGAAAAGTAAATGAAAATGGAAGAAATAGAAAAGGGGGAAGGAAAAAATGAAAATATGAAGGAAAACAAGAGAGAGGCGTTACTGAGAAGGGCGACATCTGGACACTTCATCTTGTTTGTTGGTCCGTCTCTAGGGATGAGTGCTACTGGGTCCATGTCAGAGAATACAGTATGAGGAAAATGATTTCGGGTGGCGGTATACGGCCGTGAATAGTTGTGTACGCCAGGTTGTGGGCACGTTCTGGAATAGTCTCCGTTACGTCCAGTAGCCGGTTCGTGGCTCAGGTCCGTTACAACAGTCCTGTTCCTCGGTGAGACACGTAAGGCCGCCGTCTGATGCAGAAACTCGCCATCACTGCTGCAGTAAATGATGTCCGCGTAGGTGCAGGACAGCCGGATATATGGCGGCCTCCACTTCTTGCAAAAAAAAGAGCAATTCCCCTTCACCCGGCGGCCCTAGCCTTCTCCCCCACCCCTGCGAATCGAAAACGACTGAAGGTGAAGCAATGGTGGCGAACGGAAGTGTGGCCATGTGTGATGAACAAGTGCAGAACGGGCTTGAGTTTCTGCTAGATCCAGTAGACAGGTACTATTTTTATCGCATCACTCTGTTATTTGGGATCCATTAGATGCGTGAGGAGTGAAAAATATGTTGAATGCTTTTCGTTTTTCCCCGTGTTACCGTAGATTTCCGCTGACCGAGGTCACTACCGACGTTGAGCGGCCAGATCCACTAGTGCTGATGGACATCCGGCATTCGGCGCCGGAAACTGCCGACTCTTCTTGCGCGATTGTAGTTGGTCACATCGGCACTTCATTTGAGCATATAAGAGCCCCTTGCAAGAGGCCGCTTTCACCAACAAAATCTGCTGAGTCCACTGGTAAAGTCAACCCAGAGGCGCCGGGGTGGACCAGGAGGCACGTATCTGATTCAGAGATCTTTTTAGAATCGCACAAGTTCAGAAAATTAGTGGAAAATCCAGTCACAAAAAATTTGTGACAGCTTGGATGATACATACACGAAAAGATGTTAGTTTTATATTTAGACTTTTCTGAAGTTATACCTAAGTTTCACAATCTGAGAAGTGAGCGTCGATCAATTTTCAGGCTTCGGATTGGGCACGCTCCCCCTGATAGAGTGCCATGTGCTGGTAGAGTTACTCCACTGGAAGAAACCATAAGGAGATATGCTAACAAACCTTCAGAAAGTGCAGTAAAGCCAGAGATTGGTATGAGTTTTGATTCCCTTGGAGAAGCGTATGATTTTTACAATCTATATTCATGGGAGCTTGGATTTGGTATACGGTACGGCAAGAGTCGATTGAATGTTGAGAGGACTAAATGTATGCAAGAGATTGTTTGTGGATGCTCGGTTAGATCCTTGTAACTCACAAAAAAATTCTTATATTCTGGGAATGGCCGTAACACCATTGTGTTTTCATATTATTATGTCTAACAATTGGGAAAAATGTTTTGCAGGGGAAACCTGAACAACAGAATAGCAGATCTTGTCGTTGCGAGTGCCCCGCAATGGTCAGATTACTAAGAGTTGCAGACAATGGATGGTACATTGCTGAGCACTGGTCAAGCCACAATCATTCGCTGTCTCTCAGATGCGGGGAAAAGGTTCATTGGCCATCCCACAAACACATAGATGTGTACACAAAGGATTTGGTGAGACAGCTTAGGGCCAACAATGTGAACCTAAACAAAGTGTACAACATAGTTGGGAGCTTTTTTGGTTCGTCACAGAGCATTCCTTTCACAAAAAGGTTGTTGCACAATTTGTGTAGAACTTGATGAGGTAACTATACTTGCTCCCTTATTGAAAAGTAGTTCATCACAGAAATCAGTTCCAGTAATTCCTACACCAGTAAGTGAGGAAGCTAATGATGATGATCATGAAACTTCTGATCAAGTTACTACCGAACCTCGTAGGTCTACTAGAGTAAGATCCGCGCCAGAGTGGTATGGTAATCCTGTTCTGGAGGTCATGTTACTTGACCATGTCGAACCTACGAACTATGAGGAAGCGATGATGAGCCCAGATTCCGCAAAATGGCTTGAGGCCATGAAATCTAAGATGGGATCTATGTATGAGAACAAATTGTGGACTTCGGTTGACTTGCCCGATGATCGGCAAGCTATAGAGAATAAATGGATCTTCAACAAGAAGACTGACACTAATGGTAATGTTACTATCTACAAAGATCGACTTGTTGTGAAAGGTTTTTGACAAGTTCAAGGAGTTGACTACGATGAGACCTTCTCACCCATAGCGATGCTTAAGTCCGTTCGAATCATGTTAGCAATTGCCACATTTTATGATTATGAAATTTGTCAAATGGATGTCAAAACTGCATTCCTCAATGGATATCTTAAAGAAGAGTAGTATATGTTGCAACCAGAAGGTTTTGTCGATCGAAAAGGTGCTAACAAAGTGTGCAAGCTCTAGCGATCCATTTATGGACTGGTGCAAGCCTCTCGGAGTTGGAATATACACTTTGATAGTGTGATCAAAGCATATGGTTTTATACAGACTTTTGGAGAAGCCTGTATTTACAAGAAAGTGAGTGGGAGCTCTGTAGCATTTCTGATATTATAGGTGGATGACATATTGTTGATCGGAAATGATACTGAATTTCTGAATAGCATAAAAGGATACTTGAATAAGAATTTTTCAATGAAAGACCTCGGTGAAGATGCTTATATATTAGGCATCAAGATCTATAGAGATAGATCAAGACGCTTAATTGGACTTTCACAAAGCACATACCTTGATAAAATTTTGAAGAAGTTCAAAATGGATCAAGCAAAGAAAGGGTTCTTGTGTGTGTTACAAGGTGTGAAGTTGAGTCAGACTCAATGCCCGACCACTGCAGAAGATAGAGAGAAAATGAAAGTCATTCCCTATGCCTCAGCCATAGGTTCTATCATGTATGCAATGTTGTGTACCAAACCTGATGTGTGCCTTGCTATTAGTTTAGCAGGGAGGTACCAAAGTAATCTAGGAGTGGATCACTAGACAGCGGTCAAGAACATCCTGAAATACCTGAAAAGGACTAAGGATATGTTTCTCGTTTATGGAGGTAACAAAGAGCTCATCGTAAACGGTTACGTTGATGCAAGCTTTGACACTGATCCGGATGACTCTAAGTCACAAACCGGATATGTATTTTTATTGAATGGTGGAGCTATCAATTGGTGCAGTTCCAAGCAGAGCATCGTGGCGGGATCTACGTGTGAAGCGGAGTACATAGCTGCTTCAGAAGCAGCAAATGAAGGAGTCTAGATGAAGGAGTTCATAGCCGATCTAGGTGTCATACCTAGTGCATCGGGTCCAATGAAAATCTTTTGTGACAATACTGGTGCAATTTCCTTGGCAAAGGAATCCAGATTTCACAAGAGAACCAAGCACATCAAGAGACACTTCAATTCCATTTGCGATCAAGTCAAGGAGGGAGACATAGAGATTTGCAAGATACATACGGATCTGAATATTTTAGACCCGTTGACTAAGCCTCTCTCATGAGCACCAAGACTCCATGGGTGTTAGAATCATTACAATGTAATCTAGATTATTGACTCTAGTGCAAGTGGGAGACTGAAGGAAATATGCCCTAGAGGCACTAATAAAGTTGTTATTTATATTTCCTTATATCATGATTAATGTTTATTATTCATGCTAGAATTGTATTAACCGGAAACTTAGTAGATGTGTGAATACATAGACAAACAGAGTGTCACTAGTATGCCTCTACTTGACTAGCTCGTTAATTAAAGATGGTTAAGTTTCCTAGCCATGGACAAAGAGTTGTCATTTGATGAACGGGATCACATCATTAGAGAATTATGTGATTGACTTGACCCATCCGTTAGCTTATCACGATGATTGTTTAGTTTACTGCTATTGCTTTCTCCATAACTTATACATGTTCCTATGACTATGAGATTATGCAACTCCCGAATACCGGAGGAATACTTAGTGTGCTATCAAACATCTCAATGTAACTGGGTGACTATAAAGATGCTCTACAGGTGTCCCCGATGGTATTTGTTGAGTTGGCAGAGATCGAGATTAGAATTTGTCACTCCGTGTATTGGAGAGGTATCTCTGGGCCTTATCGGTAATGCACATCACTATAAGCCTTGCAAGCAATGTGACTAATGAGTTAGTTATGGGATGTTGCATTACGGAACGAGTAAAGAGACTTGCCGGTAACGAGATTGAACTAGGTATTGAGATACTGATGATCTAATCTCGGGCAACTAACATACTGATAACCCACGAGTATAGAGGATTAATTGTAGCCTCTTTCGATAAGTAAGAGTGTCGAACCCAACAAGGAGCTAAACGTAGAACAAATATTCCCTCAAGTTTTATCGACCAGCGATACAAATCTACGCACGCTTGACGTTCGCTTTACCTAGAACATGTATAAAACTAGAAGTACTTTGTAGGTGTAATGGGATAGGTTTGGAAGAATATAAAGAGCACATAAATAAAAACTAGGGGATTTTTTAGTTAAAGAAGCAATAAAGTTAGTATAGCGAGTGTGGAAAAGTGGTGGTGGGAGTTGCGAAATTGTCCCGAAGCAATTGACTACTTTACTAGACCGATAGCAAGTTTTATGTGGGAGAGGCCACTGCTAGCATGTCATCCCTGACTTGGAATTCTATGCACTTATGATTGGAACTATTAGCAAGCATCCGCAACTACTAACGTTCATTAAGGTAAATCCCAACCATAGCATTAAGATATATTGGCCCCCCTTCAATCCCGTATGCAACAATTTCTATGCTAGGTTGAAGCTTCTGTCACTCTTGCCCTCCAATACATAGTCCTATCAACATACAACTAACCCTATGGTGTGATCCACGCGTGTGCTCATATGATGGGC
The DNA here is from genome assembly GCF_018294505.1 of Triticum aestivum. Classification (NCBI taxonomy): domain Eukaryota; kingdom Viridiplantae; phylum Streptophyta; class Magnoliopsida; order Poales; family Poaceae; genus Triticum; species Triticum aestivum. Next base: position 301,040,845 of record NC_057794.1, read on the forward strand.
ACCAAAGGACAGCAACATAACCACAAGCAAATTAAACCAATCATAGCAATTCACCAATTACCGATAGGACAATGAAAATCTACTCAGACATCATAGGATGGCAACACATCATTGGATGATAATATGAAGCATAAAGCACCATGTTCAAGTAGAGGGTACAGCGGGTTGCGGGAGAGTGGATCGCTATAGATAGATGGGGGGAGGTGATGAAGATGTTGGTGAAGATGATGGAGGTGTTGGTGTAGATCATTGTCACACGATGATGCCCCTGGCGGTGTTCCGACGTCACCGGGAGAGAGGGGGAGAGGGGCCCTCCTCCTTCTGCTTCCTTGACCTTCCCCCTAGATGGGAGAAGGGTTTACTCCCTGGTCCATGGCTTCCATGGCGGCGGAGGGGCGAGAGCCCCTCCGAGATTGGATATGTCTCTCTGTCTCTCTCTGTTTCTACGTTCTAGATTATGGCCTTTCACCGTTTCTTATATTCCCGGAGATCTGTAAGTCCAATTGGGATGAAATTTTAACACGATTTGTATCCGATATTGGCTTTCTTGCAGTGAAAGAAGGGCACCAACTGCCTTACAGGGTGGCCATGAGGGCCAGGGGCGCGCCCCCTGCCTCGTGGCCCCCTCGGGTATCGTCTCACGTTGATTCTTCTTCCCAAAAATCACATATATTCCCAAAAAATCTCCTTAAGTTTTTATCCCGTTTGGACTCTGTTTGATATGGATTTCCTGCGAAACAAAAAACATGCAACAAACAAGAACTGTCACTAGGCACTGGATCAATATGTTAGTCCAAAAAATAGTATAAAAAGTTGCCAAAAGTATATGAAAGTTTTAGAATATTGGCGTGGAACAATAAAAAATTATAGATACGACGGAGACGTATCAACATCCCCAAGCTTAATTCCCGCTCGTCCTCGAGTAGGTAAAAGATGAAAAAGATAATTTTTGATGTGGAATGCTACCTAGCATAATCTTGATCATGTAATCTAATCATGGCATGAATATTAAGACACGAGTGATTCAAAGCAATAGTCTATCATTTGACATTAAGACAATAATACTTCAAGCATACCAACCAAGCAATTATGTCTTCTCAAAATAACATAGCCAAAGAAAGCTCATCCCTACAAAATCTCATAGTTTGTCCATGCTTCATTTTCGTCACACCAAAATCCTCCCATCAAGCACAACCCCGATGACAAGCCAAGCAATTGTTTCATACTTAGCATTTTCAAACTTTTTCAACTTTCACGCAATACATGAGCATGAGCCATGGACATAGCACTATAGGTTGAATAGAATATGATGATGGGGATTGTGTGGAGAAGACAAAAAAGGAGAAAGTCTCACATCGACGCGGCTAATCAACGGGCTATGGAGATGCCCATCAATTGATGTCAATGCGAGGAGTAGGGATTGCCATGCAATGGATGCACTAAGAGCTATAAGTGTATGAAAGCTCAAACTGGAAACTAAGTGGGTATGCATCCAACTTGCTTTCTCATAAATACCCTTGGGCATTTGAGGAAGCCCACCATCGGAATATACAAGCCAAGTTCTATAGTGAAAATTCCCACTAGTATATGAAAGTGATAACTCAAGAGACTCTCTATATGAAGAACACGGTGCTACTCTGAAGCACAAGTGTGGTAAAAGGATAGTAACATTGCCCCTTCTCTCTTTTTCTCTCAATTTTTTGTTTTTTGGTGGGCTTCTTTGGCCTCTTTTTTTTATTTGGGCTTCTTTGGCCTCTCTTTTTTTAAAGTCCGGAGTCTCATCCTGACTTGTGGGGGAATCATAATCTCCATCATCCTTTCCTCTCTGGGGCAATGCTCTAATAATGATGATCATCACAGTTTTATTTACTTACAACTCAATATTACAACTCGATGTCTAGAACAAAGTATGACTCTATATGAATGCCTCCGGTGGTGTACCGGGATGTGCAATGGTCTAGCGTAGCAATGACAACAAAAAACGGACAAGCCATGAAAACATCATGCTAGCTATCTTACGATCATGCAAAGCAATATGACAATGAATGCTCAAGTCATGTATATGATGAAGATGGAAGTTGCATGGCAATATATCTCAGAATGGCTATGGAAATGCCATAATAGGTAGGTATGGTGGTTGTTTTGAGGAAGATATAAGGAGGCTTATGTGTGATAGAGCGTATCATATCACGAGTTTGGATGCACCGGCGAAGTTTGCACCAACTCTCGAGGTGAGAAAGGGCAATGCACGGTACCGAAGAGGCTAGAAATGATGGAAGGGTGAGAGTGTGTATAATCCATGGACTCAACATTAGTCATAAAGAACTCACATACTTATTGGAAAAATCTACAAGTCATCAAAACCAAGCACTACGTGCATGCTCCTAGCGGGGTAGATTCGTAGGAAAAGACCATCGCTCATCCCCGGCTGCCACTCATAAGGAAGGCAATCAAAGAAACACCTCATGCTTCAAATTTGTCACACAACGGTTACCATACGTGCATGCTACGGGACTTGCAAACCTCAACACAAGTATTTCTCAATTTCACAATTACTCAACTAGCACGACTCTAATATCACCACATTTATATCGCAAAACTATTGCAAGGAATCAAACATATCATATTCAGTGATCTACAAGTTTTATGTAGGATTTTATGACTAACCATGTGAATGACCAATTCATGTCATCTCTCTAAATGGATATAAGTGAAACAAGAGAGTTTAATTCTTTCTTAAAAAGATATGCCCATGCTCTAACAAATATAAGTGAAGCAAAAGAGCATTCTACAAATGGCGGTTTTCTATGTGTTGGGAAACAGGCAATCCAAACTTCAAATGATATAAGTGAAGCACATGAAGCATTCTATAAAGCCATACTCAAAAGATATAAGTGAAGTGCAAAGAGCATTCTATAAATCAACCATTGACTATCTCATACCAGCATGGTGCAGAAAATAAAAGTGAAAACTAAATGCAAAATACGCTCCAAGATTTGCACATATCACATGAGCGAAACGAATCCGGAAATATACCGATACTTGTTGAAGAAAGATGGGATGCCTTACGGGGCATCCCCAAGCTTAGATGCTTGAGTCTCCTTGAATATTTACTTGGGGTGCCTTGGGAATCCCCAAGCTTGAGCTCTTGTCTCTCCTCCTTCTCCTCACATCAAGACATCCTCGATCATCGAACACTTCATCCACACAAAACTCAACAGAAAGCCCGGTAAGATCCGTTAGTATAATAAAGCAAATCACTACTCTAAGTACTGTTACAAACCAATTCATTTTTTTGCATTGTAGCTACTGTAATATAAATTTTCCATGGCTTAATCCACTGATAGAAATAGATAGTTTCATCAAAACTAGAAAACTATGCATCAAAAACAGAATCTGTCTTAAACAGGACAGTCTGTAGTAATCTGAACATTAACCATACTTCTGCTAGTCCAAAAGTTCTGAAAAAATTAGGAAAAATAAAAAATTTGTATATAAAGACAGTGCAAAAAGTTTTAGAACCATTTGACTTTCCAGTAAAAAATGTAAAATCGTGCACTACAGCCAAAGTTTCTATTTTGCACCAAACAAACCAACAAGCAATGTAAACATCCTAAAGGCAAATCTTGGCACACTATTTTATAAAAGCACACAACAGAATTAAATGACTCTCTAAATCTTCTGATTTGTCTCCCTGGCAGCGCTTTCTTTAAAACCATTAAGCTAGGCATATAGTGCTCAAGTAATGGATCCACCCGGATCCCAAGGTATATCAAAGCCAATTTTAATTAACAATGATTTGTGATTAAGTAGTGAGCACAAAGTAACATATATATTGCAACAACGAAGTCTAACTCTTTTCCTATGCATCGGCATGTCATAAAAGAATAATTCATGCACACATAGTAAAGGCCAATGCATAGTATAAATAGTTTCTTGCAATTTTATCTTATTGGAAACATGGAGAGGCGGAAATGTAGTTCCTCTCTCATAATAATTGCAAGTAGGAGCAGCAAGCACATGCATATTATATCTATCAAAATCATCATGTGTAGTAGTAAAATGCAACCCATCAATATAATCCTTAATAAGGACAAACTTCTCCGATATAGTGTAGTCGGGAGAATTCAAAAGGATAATAGGACTATCATGCGTGGGTGCAATAGCAACAATTTCATGTTTAACATAAGGAGCTATAGAAAGTTCATCTCCATAAGCATAATTCATATTGGCATCTTGGCCACAAGCATAGTCAAAAAGGGATATTTCAAAAGAATCAACGAGATCATAACAATCATCATAGCAATCATCCTTTGGTAAGCACGAAGGGAAATTAAAAAATGTATGAGTTGAAGAGTTACTCTCATTATAAGGTGGGCACGGGTAGCTAATCCACTCTTCCTCCTTTTGTTCTTCGCTCTCCTCATCATCTTTTTCATCCAATGAGCCCACAGTTTCATCAATTCCTTCTTCCATATACTCCTGCAAAATATTAATCTCTTCTTGGATAGTAGAGGAGTCCTCAATATATGGTTTAACATAGGAATTAGAAGCAAAATTAACATAACAATATTTAAGTATGGAAATTTTTTCAGATTTGTAAAGAGTGGCATCATACTTCTCAATCAAAGAAGCAATTTCATAAGCACCCTTAAAAGGAACAAATTCTTCAATTTGTTGAACATCATAGTAATTATAAACACCCTTATCATACGAAGATATGATTCCATTATCACTAAACTCACGTTGGTAGGGAAGGTGTTTCTTAGGGTCTTCAGAACAACAAGTAAAATCATATATTTCACATAAATTCCAAGCATAGCGTTGCAAACGATGAATTTGATCTAGTAATAGTTTCCCTTTTTGCGATAAGCTATGTCACACATAACAAGCATGCTCATCTAAAGATTTGCCCTCAACTAAGCTAGTTTGGGTTTCAGCACGAGCACATAGGGATCGAAGATGATCCAAGTGAAAAGCTTCAGGAGTGTGATTGATTTTGAGTGGTTCTTCAACCATTGGTTCAGTAGGTACCACTAATTTTTTAGGTAGTTTGCGTTTCCTACCGATAATTAAAGATAGAAAACAAGAGCACAAAATAAAAACTACTTAGTGATAAAGCAAACAAGCACACATGAGAATATTCACCCCACGCTATAACTCCTAGGCAACGGCGCCAGAAAAAGGTCTTGATAACCCACAAGTATAGGGGATCAATTGTAGCCTCTTTCAATAAGTAAGAGTGTCGAACCCAACGAGGAGCTAAAGGTATAACAAATATTCCCTCAAGTTTTATCGACCACCGATACAACTCTACGCACGCATGACATTCGCTTTACCTAGAACAAGTATAAAACTAGAAGTACTTTGTAGGTGTAACGGGATAGGTTTGCAAGAATATAAAGAGAACATAAATAAAACTAGGGGCTGTTTTAGGTAAAGAAGGAATAAAGTTAGTACAACGAGTGTGGAAAAGTGGTGGTAGGAGTTGCAAAATTGTCCCTAAGCAATTGACTACTTTACTAGACTGATGTCTACTACACAACCTTCTTCTTATAGACGTTGTTGGGCCTCAAAGTGCAGAGGTGTGTAGGACAGTAGCAAATTTCCCTCAAGTGGATGACCTAAGGTTTATCAATCCGTAGGAGGCATAGGATGAAGATGGTCTCTCTCAAGCAACCCTGCAACCAAATAATAAAGAGTCTCTTGTGTCCCCAACACACCCAATACAATGGTAAATTGGATAGGTGCACTAGTTCAGCGAAGAGATGGTGAGACAAGTGGTATATTGATAGTAGATAATAGTTTTTGTAATCTGAAAATATAAAAAAGCAAGGTAACTAATGATAAAAGTGAGCATAAATGGTATTGCAATGATAGGAAACAAGGCCTAGGGTTCATACTTTCACTAGTGCAAGTCCTCTCAACAATAATATCATAATTGGATCACATAAATATCCCTCAACATGCAAGAAAGAGTCACTCCAAAGTTACTAATAGCGGAGAATGAACGAAGAGATTATGGTAGGGTACGAAACCACCTCAAAGTTATTCTTTCCAATCAATCCGTTGGGCTATTCCTATAAGTGTCACAAACAACCCTAGAGTTCGTACTAGAATAACACCTTAAGACACAAATCAACCAAAACACTAATGTCACCTAGATACTCCAATGTCACCTCAAGTATCTGTGGGTATGATTATACGATATGCATCACACAATCTCAGATTCATCTATTCAACCAACACATAGAACCTCGAAGAGTGCCCCAAAGTTTTTACCGGAGAATCACGACGAAAACGTGTGCCAACCCCTATGCATAGGTTCATGGGCGGAACCCGCAAGTTGATCACGAAAACATACATCAAGTGAATCACGTGGTATCCCATTTGTCACCACAGGTATGCATGGCAAGACATACATCAAGTGTTCTCAAATCTTTAAAGACTCAATTCGATAAGGTAACTTCAAAGGGGAAACTCAATCCATTACAAGAGAGTAGAGGGGGAGGAGAAACAGAAGATCCAACTATAATAGCAAAGCTCGTGGCACATCAAGATCGTGCCAAATCAAGAACACGAGAGAGAGAGATCAAACACATAGCTACTGGTACATACCCTCAGCCCCGAGGGAGAACTACTCCCTCCTCGTCATGGAGAGCACCGGGATGATGAAGATGGCCACCGGAGAGGGATTGCCCCCTCCCGCAGGGTGCCGAAACGAGTCTAGATTGGCTTTCGGTGGCTATGGAGGCTTCTGGCGGCGGAACTCTCGATCTATTGTGCTCTCGGATGTTTTTAGGGTATATGGAGATATATAGGCGGAAGAAGTACGTGAGGGGGGGCACGAGGGGCCCACGAGGGTGGAGGGCACGCCCAGGGGGGTGGGCGCGCCCCTACCTCGTGGCCTCCTTGAAGCTTCCCTTACGTGCACTTCAAGTCTTCTGGGCTTCTTTCCTTCCAAAAATGAGTTCCGTGAAGTTTCAGGTCAATTGGACTCCGTTTGGTTTTCCTTTTCTGCGATATTCTAAAACAAGGTAAAAACAGAAACTGGCACTGGGCTCTGGGTTAATAGGTTAGTCCCAAAAATGATATAAAAGTGTATAATAAAGCCTATAAACATCCAAAACAGTAGATAATATAGCATGGAGCAATCAAAAATTATAGATACGTTGGAGACGTATCAAGCATCCCCAAGCTTAATTCCTGCTCGTCCTCGAGTAGGTAAATGATAAAATAGAATTTTTGATTTGGAGTGCTACTTGGCATAATTTCAGTGTGATTCTTCTTAATTGTTGCATGAATATTCAGATCCATAAGATTCAAGATAAAAGTTCATATTGACATAAAAATGATAATACTTCAAGCATACTAACTAAGCAATTATGCTCCATTTTCGTCACTCAAGAATGCTCTCATCATGCACAACCCCGATGACAAGCCAAGCAATTGTTTCATACTTTATTAATCTCAAACCTATAAACTTTCACGCAATACATGAGCGCGAGCCATGGACATAGCACTTTGGGTGGAATAGAATAATGAGGGGGTTATGTGGATAAGACAAAAAGGAGAAAGTCTCACATCAACGAGGCTAATCAATGGGCTATGGAGATGCCCACCGATTATTGTTAATGCAAGGAGTAGGGATTGCCATGCAACGGATGCAGTAGAGCTATAAATGTATGAAAGCTCAACAAAAGAAACTAAGTGGGTGTGCATCCAACTTGCTTGCTCACAAAGACCTAGGGCACTTGAGGAGGCCCATTGTTGGAATATACAAGTCAAGTTCTATAATGAAATATTCCCACTAGTATATGAAAGTGACAAAACAAGAGACTCTCTATCATGAAGATTATGGTGCTACTTTGAAGCACAAGTGTGGTAAAAGGATAGTAGCATTGTCCCTTCTCTCTTTTTCTCTCATTTTTTTATTTGGCCTTTCTTTTTTATGGCCTTTCTCTTTTCTCTTTTTTTGGGCCTTATCTTTTTTATGGCCTTTCTCTTTTTTTATAATTCCTCACTTGGGACAATGCTCTAGAAAATGATGATCATCACAGTTCTATTTATTTACAACTCAATGATTACAACTCAATACTAGAACAAGATATGACTCTATATGAATGCCTCTGTCGGTGTACCGGGATTGCGATGAATCAAGTGTGACATGTATGAAAAATTATGAATGGCGGCTTTGCCACAAATACGATGTCAACTACATGATCATGCAAAGCAATATGACAATGATGAATGTGTCATGATAAACTGAATGGTGGAAAGTTGCATGGCAATATATCTCGGAATGGCTATGGAAATGCCATAATAGGTAGGTATGGTGGCTGTTTTGAGGAAGATATAAGGAGGTTTATGTGTGAAAGAGCGTATCATATCACAGGGTTTGGATGCACCGGCGAAGTTTGCGCCAACTCTCAATGTGAGAAAGGGCAATGCATGGTACCGAAGAGGCTAGCAAGGATGGAAGGGTGAGAGTGCGTATAATCCATGGACTCAACATTAGTCATAAAGATCTCACATACTTATTGCAAAAATCTACAAGTCATCAAAAACCTCGGCACTACGTGCATGCTCCTAGGGGGATAGATTGGTAGGAAAAGACCATCGCTCGTCCCCGACCGCCACTCATAAGGAGGACAATCAAATAACACCTCATGTTTCAAATTTGTTACACAATGTTTATCATACGTGCATGCTACGGGACTTGCAAACTTCAACACAACTATTTCACAAATTCACAACTAGTCAACCAGCACGACTTTGATATTATTACCTCCATATCTCGAAATAATCATCAAGCATCAAACTTCTCTTAGTATTCAACACACTCATAAGAAAGTTTTTACTAATCTTGAATACCTAGCATATTAGGATTATTTAAGCAAACTACCATGATGTTTAGGAATCTCAAAATAATATAAGTGAAGTATGAGAGTTCATCTATTTCTTCAAAATAAAACTACCACCATGCTCTAAAAGATATAAGTGAAGTACTAGAGCAAATGACAAACTACTCCGAAAGATATAAGTGAAGATAAATGAGTAGTAGAATAATTATGCAACTATGTGAAGACTCTCTAACATTTAAGAATTTCAGATCTTGGTATTTTATTCAAACAGAAAGCAAAACTAAATAAAATAAAATGACGCTCCAAGCAAAACACATATCATGTGGCGAATAAAAATATAGCTCCAAGTAAAGTTACCGATGAACGAAGACGAAAGAGGGGATGCCTTCCGGGGCATCCCTAAGCTTAGGCTCTTGGTTGTACTTGAATATTACCTTGGGTTGCCTTGGGAATCCCCATTCTTAGGCTCTTTCCACTCCTTATTCCATAATCCATCGAATCTTTACCCAAAACTTGAAAACTTCACAACACAAAACTTAATAGAAAACTCGTAAGCTCCGTTAGTATAAGAAAATAAATCACCATCATAAGGTACTGTAATGAACTCATTCTTTATTTATATTGGTGTTAAACCTACTGTATTCCAACTTCTCTATGGTTTATAAACTCTTTTACTAGCCATAGTTTCATCAAAATAAGCAAACACCACATAGAAAATAGAATCTGTCAAAAATAGAACAGTCTGTAGTAATCTGGATCAAACGTATACTTCTGGAACTCATAAAATTATAAAATAAATTGCTGGACCTGAGGAATTTATCTATTAATCATCTTCAAAAAGAATTAACTAAATTTCACTTTCCAAATAAAAATGGCAGCAATTCTCGTGAGTGCTAAAGTTTCTATTTTTTTACAGCAAGATCAACAAGACTTTCCCCAAGTCTTCCCAACGGTTCTACTTGGCACAAACACTAATTTAAAACATAAAAACTCAATCATAACATAGTCTAGATAAAGTATTTATTACTAAACAGGAACAAAAAGCAAGGAACAAAAATAAAATTGCCTCCCAACAAGCGCTATCGTTTAACGCCCCTAGCTAGGCATGATGATTTCAACGATGCTCACATAAAAGATAAGAATTGAAACATAAAGAGAGCATCATGAAGAATATGACTAGCACATTTAAGTCTAACCCACTTCCTATGCATAGGGATTTTGTGATCAAACAACTTGTGGGAACAAGAATCAACTTGCATCGGAAGGTAAAACAAGCATAACTTCAAAACTTTAAGCACATAGAGAGGAAACTTGATATTATTGCAATTCCTACAAGCATATATTCCTCCCTCATAATAATTTCCAGTAGCATCATGAATGAATTCAACAATATAACCAGCGCATAAAGCATTCTTTTCGTGATCTACAAGCATAGAAAATTTACTATTCTCCACATAAGCAAAATTCTTCTCATTCGGAATAGTGGGAGTATCATAAGAGACTCGAATACTATAAATTGTTTCCACATTAAAAGAGTAATGTTAAAAAAAGGTAATCATAATAATGACAAGTTTTATAAATATAATCACTACTTTTTATAGCATAAGTATCATCACAATAATCATCATAGGTAGGAGGCATGCTATCATCATTATAAATTTGCATATCAAAACTTGGGAGACTAAAAATATCGTTATTAAACATAGCTTCCCCAAGCTTGGGACAAACATTAATTGCAGCAAATATATTCTCAAAAACATCATCTTCATCAAACATAGCATCCCCAAGCTTGGGCCTTTTCATATCATAAGCATAATCACTCTCATCATTAATAGTATGGATAGCACCGATAGTATAGCAATTATCATATTCTTCCAAGCAAGTGCCAAAAAGATTTTCAAGATCATAAGAAGTATCATAATCTTCCACAATTATATTTTCATGAGGCACAATAGTAATAGGAGCAGCATTATTTGGGAGAGATATCTTTTTACCTCTCTTCCTTTTTCTTTTCTTCTTCTTCACCACATCATGTGTGGGTTCAATCCTCTTTTTGGAGCTCCTTATTAATGAGATTGGTTGAATAGGAGGCTCCTCCTCGTTACCTGATTCATCATAAGAAATAATAAAAGGGTATTGGGAAGTCTCTTCCCTTTTGTTAGTATTCTCTTCATCCTCTATTTGTTTTCCTTTCTTTATGTAATTGGCAATATAAGGATTTTCAATGCAATTCACCGCACAATACATATAAATTTCCTCTATATCAAAGCCAAGCAGTTTATAACAGGCAAATTCTGGAAGATCCCCAGTTATATGTTTCATTTCTTCGCAACCCATAAGCAAGCTAAGTTCATTATAATGTGCAAGGGAAATCAAGTCATCACAATTTTTGGACACGATTAGATCATGGAACAATTTGCATCGGATAGCTAAGTGACCCTGTTCATTGCAACGTCCACAAGTACGGCCAAGAAAATTTAAATTTTCAGCACAATCATCTAGTATTTCTTGCAACAATTTAGTTTCTAAGTACTTATGCTTCTTGCAATATCTATCTTCCCTTTTTGGTGTGTACTTACAAACCCAATGCACTCCACAAAAATTGACATGTTTATAGGAGACATTTTCATCATAACTAGTGCAATCATCATTAGTATCATGGATATTCAAAGAATTCATACTAACAACATTTCAGTCATGCTCATCATTCACATATTTTATGCCGAGCATTCAATGTAATTCTTCTTCTAGTATTTGATCACAATTTTCCTTTCCATCATACTCACGGAAGATATTAAAAAGATGAAGCGTATGAGGTAAACTCAATTCCATTTTTTATAGTTTTCTTTTATAAACTAAACTAGTGCTAAAACAAGAAACTAAAATGACTCGATTGCAAGATCTAAAGATATACCTTCAAGCGCTAACCTCCCCGGCAACGGCGCCAGAAAAGAGCTTGATGTCTACTACACAACCTTCATCTTGTAGACGTTGTTGGGCCTCCAAGTGCAGAGGCTTGTTGGACAGTAGCAAATTTCCCTCAAGTGGATGACCTAAGGTTTATCAATCCATAGGAGGCGTAGGATGAAGATGGTCTCTCTCAAGCAACCCTACAACCAAATAACAAAGAGTCTCTTGTGTCCACAACACACCCAATACAAAGGTAAATTGGATAGGTGCACCAGTTCAGCGAAGAGATGGTGAGACAAGTGCTATATGGATAGTAGATAATAGTTTTTGTAATCTGAAAATATAAAAACAGCAAGATAACTAATGATAAAAGTGAGCATAAACGGTATTGCAATGATAGGAAACAAGGCCTAGGGTTCATACTTTCACTAGTGCAAGTCCTCTCAACAATAATATCATAACTGGATCACATAACTATCCCTCAACATGCAAGAAGGAGTCACTCCAAAGTTACTAATAGCGGAGAACGAACGAAGAGATTATGGTAGGGTACGAGACCACCTCAAAGTTATTCTTTCCAATCAATCCGTTGGGCTATTCCTATAAGTGTCACAAACGGCCCTAGAGTTCGTACTAGAATAACACCTTAAGACACAAATCAACCAAAACCCTAATGTCACCTAGATACTCCAACGTCACCTCAAGTATCCGTGGGTATGATTATACGATATGCATCACACAATCTCAGATTCATCTATTCAACCAACACATAGAACCTCAAAGAGTGCCCCAAAGTTTCTACCGGAGAATCACGACGAAAACGTGTGCCAACCCCTATGCATAGGTTCATGGGCGGACCCCGCAAGTTGATCACCAAAACATATATCAAGTGAATCACGTGGTATCCCATTGTCACCATAGGTACGCACGGCAAGACATACATCAAGTGTTCTCAAATCTTTAAAGACTCAATCCGATAAGATAACTTCAAAGGGGAAACTCAATCCATTACAAGAGAGTAGAGGGGGAGGAGAAACATAATATCCAACTATAACAGCAAAGCTCGCGATACATCAAGATCGTGCCAAATCAAGAACACGAGAGAGAGAGAGAGAGAGAGAGAGAGAGAGATCAAACACATTGCTACTGGTACATACCCTCAGCCCCGAGGGAGAACTACTCCCTCCTCGTCATGGAGACCACCAGGATGATGAAGATGGCCACCGGAGAGGGATTGCCCCCTCCGGTAGGGTGTCGAAACGGGTCTAGATTTGCTTTCAGGGCTACTGAGGCTTCTGACGGCAGAACTCCCGATCTATTGTGCTCTCGGATGTTTTAGGGTATATGGAGATATATAGGTGGAAGAAGTACGTGAGGGGGGCCACGAGGGGCCCGCGAGGGTGGAGGGCGCGCCTAGGGGGTGGGCACGCCCCCTACCTCGTGGCCTCCTCGAAGCTTCCCTTACGTGCACTTCAAGTCTTCTGGGCTTCTTTCCTTCCAAAAATGAGTTCCATGAAGTTTCAGGTCAATTGGACTCCATTTGGTTTTCCTTTTCTGCGATATTCTAAAACAAGGTAAAAACAGAAACTGGCACTGGGCTCTGGGTTAATAGGTTAGTCCCAAAAATTATATAAAAGTGTATAATAAAACCCATAAACATCCAAAACAGTAGATAATATAGCATGGAGCAATCAAAAATTATAGATACGTTGGAGACGTATCATAGACCGATAGCAAGTTTTATGCGGGAGAGGTCGCTGCTAGCATGTTATCCCTGACTTGGAATTCTATGCACTTATGATTGGAACTATTAGCAAGCATCTGCAACTACTAACGTTCATTAAGGTAAAACCCAACCATAGCATTAAGATATATTTGTCCCCCTTCAATCCCGTATGCAACAATTTCTATGCTAGGTTGAAGCTTATGTCACTCTTGCCCTCCAATACATAGTCCTATCAACATACAACAAACCCTATGGTGTGATCCACGCGTGCGCCCATATGATGGGCACCAAAGGCCAGCAACATAACCACAAGCAAATTAAACCAATCATAGCAATTCACCAATTACCGATAGGACAACAAAAATCTACTCAGACATCATAGGATGGCAACACATCATTGGATGATAATATGAAGCATAAAGCACCATGTTCAAGTAGAGGGTACAGTGGGTTGCGGGAGAGTGGATCGCTATAGATAGATGGGGGGAGGTGATGAAGATGTTGGTGAAGATGATGGAGGTGTTGGTGTAGATATGAAAGTTGTATAAAAAGTATAAAAAGTTGCCAAAAGTATAGGAAAGTTGTAGAATGTTGGCATGGAACAATCCAAAATTATAGATACGACAGAGACGTATCGCATACCGATGACAAAGGGAACAACATATGTTGTTATGTGGTTTGACTGATAAAGATCTTCGTAGAATATGTAGGAACCAAAATGAGCATCCAGGTTCCGCTATTGGTTATTGACCGGAGATGAGTCTCGGTCATGTCTACATAGTTCTCGAACTCATAGGGTCCGCATGCTTAACGTTCGATGATGATTGGTATTATGAGTTTATGTGCTTTGATGTACCGAAGGTTGTTCGGAGTCCCGTATGTGATCACAGACATGACGAGGAGTCTCAAAATGGTCGATACATATATATCGATATATTGGAAGGCTATGTTTGGACATCAGAATGGTTCCGGGTGAGTTCGGGCATTTACCGGAGTACCGGGGGTTTACCGGAACCCCCCGGGGAGTCAATGGGCCTTATTGGGCCTTAGTGGGAGAGAAGATAAGGCAGCCAGGTGGAGGGCGCGCCCCCAGAGCCCAATCCGAATTGGGTGGGGGTGGCACCCCTTTCCTTTCTACTTCTCCCTCTTCCTTCTTTTCCTAGTGGGACTAGGAAAGGGGGGAGTCCTACTCCTACTAGGAGGACGACTCCTCCCCCCTTGGCGCGCCTAGAGGGCCGGCCGGCCTCCCCCTCCCTCCTTTATATACGTGGGGAGGGGGCACTCTAGAACACATAAAAGTTGATCTTAGCCGTGTGTGGTGCCCCCCTCCATAGATTTCCACCTCGTTCATATCGTTGCAGCGCTTAGGCGAAGCCCTGCGCCGGTAGCTTCACCATCACCATCACCACGCCGTCGTGCTGACGCAACTCTCCCTCGACCTCAACTGGATATAGAGTTTGTGGGATATCACTGAGCTGAACATGTGCAGATCGCGGAGGTGATGTATCTTCGGTACTAGGATCAGTCGGATCGTGACGACGTACGACTACATCAACTGCGTTGTCATAATGCTTCCTCTTACGGTCTACGAAGGTATGTGGACAATACTCTTCCCTCTCATTGCTATGCATCACCTAGATGGATCTTGCGTGTGCGTAGGGAATTTTTTGAAATTACTGTGTTCCCCAACACATATAATGTCAGAAATGCTGCAGAGCTCCCACCCACTTCCTTGTAAATACAGGCTTCTCCAAAAGTCTGTATAAAACCATATGCTTTGGTCACACTATAAAAGCGTATATTCCAACTCCGAGATGCTGCACCAGTCCGTAAATGGATCGCTGGAGCTTACACACTTTGTTAGCATCTTTTGGATCGACAAAACCTTCTGGTTGCATCATATACAACTCTTCTTTAATATATCCATTAATGAATGCAGTTTTGACATCCATTTGCAAAATTTCATAATCATAAAATGCGGCAATTGCTAACATGATTCAGACGGACTTAAGCATCGCTAAGGGTGAGAAGGTCTCGTCGTAGTCAACTCCTTGAACTTTTCGAAAACGTTTCGCAACAAGTCGAGCTTTGTAGACAGTAACATTACTGTCAGCGTCAGTCTTCTTCTTGAATATCCATTTATTCTCTATGGCTTGCCGATCATCGGGCAAGTCAACCAAAGTCCATGCTTTGTTCTCATACATGGATCCCATCTCAGATTTCATGGCCTCAAGCCATTTTGCAGAATCTGGGCTCATCATCACTTCCTCATAGTTCTTAGGTTCATCATGGTCAAGTAACATGACCTCTAGAACATGATTACCGTACCACTCTGGCGCGGATCTTACTCTGGTAGACCTACGAGGTTTGCTAGTAACTTGATCAGAAGTTTCATGATCATCATCATTAGGTTCCTCACTTACTGGTGTAGGAATCACTGGAACTGATTTCTGTGATGAACTACTTTCCGATAAGGGAGCATGTACAGTTACCTCATCAAGTTCTACTTTCCTCCCACTCACTTCTTTCGAGAGAGACTCCTTCTCTAGAAAGGACCCATTCTTAGCAACGAATATCTTGCCTTCGGATCTATGATAGAAGGTGTACCCAACAGTCTCCTTTGGGTATCCTATGAAGACACATTTCTCCAATTTGGGATCGAGCTTATCAGGTTGATGTTTTTTCACATAAGCATCGCAGCTCCAACCTTTAAGATACGAGAACTTGGGTTTCTTGCCAAACCATAGTTCATATGGTGTCGTCTCAACTGATTTAGATGGTGCCCTATTTAACGTGAATGCAACTGTCTCTAAAGCATAACCCCAAAACAATAGTGGTAAATCAGTAAGAGACATCATAGATCGCACCATATCTAATAAAGTACAATTAGGACGTTCGGACACACCATTACGTTGAGGTGTTCCGGGTGGCGTGAGTTGCGAAACTATTCCGCATTGTTTCAAATGAAGACCAAACTCGTAACTCAAATATTCTCCTCCACGATCAGATCGTGGAAATTTTATTTTCTTTCTATGATGATTTTCTACTTCACTCTGAAATTCTTTGAAATTTTCAAATGTTTCATCAAGTACATATACCCATATCTGCTCAAATCATTTGTGAAGGTTAGAAAATAATGATACCCGCCACGAGCATCAACACTCATCAGACCGCATACATCTGTATGTATTATTTCCAATAAGTCTATCGCTCGCTCCATTGTTCCGGGGAACGGAGTCTTAGTCATCTTGCCCATGAGGCATGGTTCACAAGCATCAAGTGATTTCATAATCAAGTGATTCCAAAAGCCCATCAACATGGAGTTTCTTCATGCGCTTTACACCAATATGACCTAAATGGCAGTGCCACAAATAAGTTGCACTATCATTATTAAACTCATATAAATAGAACAACCATTATTCTCTGATTTAAATGAATAACCGTCTCGCATCAAACAAAATCCATATATAATGTTCATGCTTAACGTTGGCACCAAATAACGATTATTTAGGTCTAAAACTAATCCCGAAGGTAGATGTAGAGGTAGCGTGCCGACGGCGATCACATCGACTATGGAACCATTTCCCACGTGCATCATCACCTTGTCCTTAGCCAATCTTCGCTTGATCCGTAGCCCCTGTTTTGAGTTGCAAATATTAGCAACAGAACCAGTATCAAATACCCAGGCGCTACTGCGAGCCTTAGTAAGGTACACATCAATAACATGTATATCAAATATACCTTTCACTTTGCCATCCTTCTTCTCTGCCAAATACTTGGGGCAGTTCCGCGTCCAGTGACCAGTCCGTTTGCAGTAGAAGCACTCAGTCTTAGGCTTAGGTCCAGACTTGGGCTTCTTCACTTGAGCAGCAACTTGCTTGCCGTTCTTCTTGAAGTTCCCCTTCTTCCCTTTGCCCTTCTTCTTGAAACTAGTAGTCTTGTTAACCATCAACACTTGATGCTCCTTCTTGATTTCTACCTCCGCAGCCTTTAGCATTGCAAAGAGCTCGGGAATTGTCTTATCCATCCCTTGCATATTATAGTTCATCACAAAGCTTTTGTAGCTTGGTGGCAGTGATTGAAGAACTCTGTCAAATGACACTATCAACTGGAAGATTAACTCCCAGCTGAGTCAAGTGATTGTGGTACCCAAACATTCTGAGTATGTGTTCACTGACATAACTATTCTCCTCCATTTTAAAGTTGTAGAACTTATTGGAGACTTCATATCTCTCAATCCGGGCATTTTCTTGAAATATTAACTTCAACTCCTGGAACATCTCATATGCTCCATGACGTTCAAAACATCGTTGAAGTCCCGGTTCTAAGCCGTAAAGCATGGCACAATGTCGGTGTAGTGAAAACCAGGGCTACACTAACCGCCGGGCATGGACCACGACTGTATGCAATTACGCTAAAGAGGATCCATCTTCGCCGACAAGCGCTACATCGGCAAGCAAGACTCAAGCTACCTTCCCGGCAAGGAGCATCCTGCCCTGCTAGGGAGGACAAATACAAGACCCCGGCAAGAGGAGCTTGCCGGGAAGGCCCACCAAGGCACTCCAAAGGAACTTGCCGCGACGCGCCACGCGCTCCGGCAAGGCAACAAGGCCCCGGCAAGAGGAGCTTGCCGGGAAGACCAACCAAGGTACCTCGAGGCCCGGTGAGCGACAAGCTTCTGGACTCGACAAGATGACGACCCCGACAAGGTACTCACCGGGGGCCCGCTGCCACTCTGTACCCGCGCTCCAGCGCACCCGCCCGCGTGTCGCAATGAGGCTTCCTCAGGGGCGTGTGGCGGGAGCCTGTGCAGCCAGGGGTACGTGGTGGCAAGCGGAGATGAAGAGAAGGCCATCGTGGCAAACGGTGGCGCTCCTAACGGTCACTTTTTGCACTGTTTAGGCAACTCAGACAGGCATTCAATGACTTTGTCCCCTGCCGTCAGAGTTAGGTAGGGTGCACTGTGTCCACAGTAGCGGTAGCTGCACCTACCGCATCCTTTTCCATTTTTACCCTTCTAGTCTACGTTGCCACCTGTCGGTGACCCCTTGAAAGTATAAAAGGAGGCCCAAGCGCAACGTAGGAGAGGGCGAGGTGGGGTTCGGCTCATTCGAAACACCAGAAACACTCCCACGCTCAGTCTGATAGCGTCCATCACTCCTGAGCAAGGATTCAATACAATCTAACAAGCAGCAGTAGGGTTTTACGCATCCGTGCGGCCCGAAGCTGGGTAAAACTGCTCGCATGTACTGCCTTGATCCGCTCTTTGTGCGACCTCCGCCCCCCTCCGATCCGAAAGGGGCCCTGTCCCCATAGGTGTTGGTGGATCAGCATCCCCGACATCTTTGGCGCGCCAGGTAGGGGGCGTCGAGGTTGTGCGAACCCGATCCGGCGTGCACGCGAGCTAAATCTTCATCGTCATGGCTCCTAAGAAGCGGGCGAGCAAAAGAACGACGCCAGTGCGGCAACAGAAAAGCTAAGTCATGCGAAACTTTAGATATTTCCTTTCTATATAAGGTTATCCGCCTCGGAGATCTTGTTCTTTGTATGGAAAACCTGTGCGCGGAGGAATCAACTCGTAGCTAGTTGCGCCCTTACTCTGTTTCGAGTCCGCTCAACAACTTAAGTGAGCTGCTAGCGCCCTTACTTTGCTTCGAGTCCGCTCAGCAACTTAAGTGAGCCGCTAGTGCCCTTACTTTGTTTCGAGTCCGCTCAACAACTTAAGCGAGATGCTAGCGCCCTTACTTTGCTTCGAGTCCGCTCAACAACTTAAGTGAGCCGCTAGCGCCCTTACTTTGTTTCGAGTCCGCTCAACAACTTAAGTGAGCTGCAACTAGTTGCGACAAGGTTGCTTGTCGGTAGCGACCCCGCCAGCAGGCTGCTGAAGTTCCACACTCGGCGCTCCGGCAAGGGTGCCTGCGCCGACAAGTTCCCTAAAAGCGTAGGGTGGACATACAAAGAGAGGTTGAACAGGAAGATACCATGCACTATTTATTTGAGATTTCTGCATAGACCTGTATGCCAAGGAGCCTTCTCGGGGCTAGTTGCGCTCCATGTTGCCTCGAGTCCGCTCGGCAACTTGTGTGGTTGCGCTAGAACCAAGAAGGTAAAACTTTCCGGGAGGCGATGTTCCCGAATAGCCGCTAAGGGCCCGTTCCCTCAAGCGCGGCTGGCTGGATCGTACGCACCGGAAAGCATTCCAGCAGGCATAGGGAATATGTAGCAGAAGTCAAAATTTGCAAGTGAGTTAAGTGCACTTCAGATGCTAATCACTTGTCATGTTTAAACGCAGTTATGGCCCGGGGGCTGGCAACGCCCTTAGGACCAATCTTCTTGGTGTCAAGAACGACGAAGTTCTTCGCCATAAGCCTTTCCGGCAACGATCTTGCCGGGAGCCGGTGTCAAGAACAACGAAGTTCTTCGCCATAAGCCTTTCCGGCAACGATCTTGCCGGGAGCCGGTGTCAAGAACAACGAAGTTCTTCACCATAAGCCTTCCTGGCAACAAGCTTGCCGGAAGCCGGCATCGAGAACGTCAAAGTTCTCTGCTGAAGATAAAAGCCTTCCTGGCAACAAGCTTGCCGGAAGCCGGCATCGAGAACGTCAAAGTTCTCTGCTGAAGATAAAAGCCTTCCTGGCAGCAAGCTTGCCGGAAGCCAGCATCGAGAATGTCAAAGTTCTCTGCTGAAGATAAAAGCCTTCCTGGCAACAAGCTTGCTGGAAGCCGGCATCGAGAACGTCAAAGTTCTCTGCTGAAGATAAAAGCCTTCCTGGCAACAAGCTTGCCGGAAGCCGGCATCGAGAACGTCAAAGTTCTCTGCTGAAGATAAAAGCCTTCCTGGCAACAAGCATGCCGGAAGCCGGCATCGAGAACGTCAAAGTTCTCTGCTAGAGATAAAAGCCTTCCTGGCGACGAGCTTGCCGGAAGCCGGCATCGAGAACGTTAGATTTCTCTGCCAGAAAATTTCCATGGAAGTAGGCTCGGGGGTTTGTAGCTCCTTGGAGTGCAACAACAACCATGGCCCATGCCAAGCTTGGTCCCGTCTCCAGCGTCGAATTCATGAAGTTCTCCGCTGCAGCCGGGCCCGGGGGCTACTGTCGGTGTAGTGAAAACCAGGGCTACACTAACCGCCGGGCATGGACCACGACTGTATGCAATTACGCTAAAGAGGATCCATCTTCGCCGACAAGCGCTACATTGGCAAGCAAGACTCAAGCTACCTTCCTGGCAAGGAGCATCCTGCCCTGCTAGGGAGGACAGATACAAGACCCCGGCAAGAGGAGCTTGCCGGGAATGCCCACCAAGGCACTCCAAAGGAACTTGCCGCGACGCGCCACGCGCTCCGGCAAGGCAACAAGGCCTCGGCAAGAGGAGCTTGCCGGGAAGACCAACCAAGGTACCTCGAGGCCTGGTGAGCGACAAGCTTCTGGACTCGACAAGACGACGACCCCGACAAGGAACTCACCGGGGGCCCGCTGCCACTCTGTACCCGCGCTCCAGCGCACCCGCCCGCGTGTCTCCATGAGGCTTCCTCAGGGGCGTGTGGCGGGAGCCTGTGCAGCCAGGGGTACGCGGTGGCAAGCGGAGATGAAGAGAAGGCCATCGTGGCAAACGGTGGCGCTCCTAACGGTCACTTTTTGCACTGTTTAGGCAACTCAGACAGGCATTCAATGACTTTGTCCCCTGCCGTCAGAGTTAGGTAGGGTGCACTATGTCCACAGTAGCGGTAGCTGCACCTACCGCATCCTTTTCCATTTTTACCCTTCTAGTCTACGTTGCCACCTGTCGGTGACCCCTTGAAAGTATAAAAGGAGGCCCAAGCGCAACGTAGGAGAGGGCGAGGTGGGGTTCGGCTCATTCGAAACACCAGAAACACTCCCACGCTCAGTCTGATAGCGTCCATCGCTCCTGAGCAAGGATTCAATACAATCTAACAAGTAGCAGTAGGGTTTTACGCATCCGTGCGGCCCGAAGCTGGGTAAAACTGCTCGCGTGTACTGCCTTGATCCGCTCTTTGTGCGACCTCCGCCCCCCTCCGATCCGAAAGGGGCCCTGTCCCCATAGGTGTTGGTGGATCAGCATCCCCGACATCTTTGGCGCGCCAGGTAGGGGGCGTCGAGGTTGTGCGAACCCGATCCGGCGTGCACGCGAGCTAAATCTTCATCGTCATGGCTCCTAAGAAGCGTGCGAGCAAAAGAACGACGCCAGTGCGGCAACAGAAAAGCTAAGTCATTAGAAACTTTAGATATTTCCTTTCTATATAAGGTTATCCGCCTCGGAGATCTTGTTCTTTGTATGGAAAACCTGTGCGCGGAGGAATCAACTCGTAGCTAGTTGCGCCCTTACTCTGTTTCGAGTCCGCTCAACAACTTAAGTGAGCTGCTAGCGCCCTTACTTTGCTTCGAGTCCGCTCAGCAACTTAAGTGAGCCGCTAGCGCCCTTACTTTGTTTCGAGTCCGCTCAACAACTTAAGCGAGCTGCTAGCGCCCTTACTTTGCTTCGAGTCCGCTCAACAACTTAAGTGAGCCGCTAGCGCCCTTACTTTGTTTCGAGTCCGCTCAACAACTTAAGTGAGCTGCAACTAGTTGCGACAAGGTTGCTTGTCGGTAGCGACCCCGCCAGCAGGCTGCTGAAGTTCCACACTCGGCGCTCGCGGCAAGGGTGCCTGCGCCGACAAGTTCCCTAAAAGCGTAGGGTGGAAATACAAAGAGAGGTTGAACAGGAAGATACCATGCACTATTTATTTGAGATTTCTGCATAGACCTGTATGCCAAGGAGCCTTCTCGGGGCTTGTTGCGCTCCATGTTGCCTCGAGTCCGCTCGGCAACTTGTGTGGTTGCGCTAGAACCAAGAAGGTAAAACTTTCCGGGAGGCGACGTTCCCGAATAGCCGCTAAGGGCCCGTTCCCTCAAGCGCCGCTGGCTGGATCGTACGCACCGGAAAGCATTCCAGCAGGCATAGGGAATATGTAGCAGAAGTCAAAATTTGCAAGTGAGTTAAGTGCACTTCAGATGCTAATCACTTGTCATGTTTAAACGGAGTTATGGCCCGGGGGCTGGCAACGCCCTTAGGACCAATCTTCTTGGTGTCAAGAACGACGAAGTTCTTCGCCATAAGCCTTTTCGGCAACGATCTTGCCGGGAGCCGGTGTCAAGAACAACGAAGTTCTTCGCCATAAGCCTTTCCGGCAACGATCTTGCCGGGAGCCGGTGTCAAGAACAACGAAGTTCTTCACCATAAGCCTTCCTGGCAACAAGCTTGCCGGAAGCCGGCATCGAGAACGTCATAGTTCTCTGCTGAAGATAAAAGCCTTCCTGGCAACAAGCTTGCCGGAAGCCGGCATCGAGAACGTCAAAGTTCTCTGCTGAAGATAAAAGCCTTCCTGGCAACAAGCTTGCCGGAAGCCGGCATCGAGAATGTCAAAGTTCTCTGCTGAAGATAAAAGCCTTCCTGGCAACAAGCTTGCCGGAAGCCGGCATCGAGAACGTCAAAGTTCTCTGCTGAAGATAAAAGCCTTCCTGGCAACAAGCTTGCCGGAAGCCGGCATCGAGAACGTCAAAGTTCTCTGCTGAAGATAAAAGCCTTCCTGGCAACAAGCTTGCCGGAAGCTGGCATCGAGAACGTCAAAGTTCTCTGCTGAAGATAAAAGCCTTCCTG
Organism: Triticum aestivum; assembly: GCF_018294505.1. Classification (NCBI taxonomy): domain Eukaryota; kingdom Viridiplantae; phylum Streptophyta; class Magnoliopsida; order Poales; family Poaceae; genus Triticum; species Triticum aestivum. The sequence goes on from NC_057794.1 coordinate 301,064,002, forward strand.
GCAACAAGCTTGCCGGAAGCCGGCATCGAGAACGTCAAAGTTCTCTGCTAGAGATAAAAGCCTTCCTGGCGACGAGCTTGCCGGAAGCCGGCATCGAGAACGTTAGATTTCTCTGCCAGAAAATTTCCATGGAAGTAGGCTCGGGGGTTTGTAGCTCCTTGGAGTGCAACAACAACCATGGCCCATGCCAAGCTTGGTCCCGTCTCCAGCGTCGAACTCATGAAGTTCTCCGCTGCAGCCGGGCCCGGGGGCTACTATCGGTGTAGTAAAAACCAGGGCTACACTAACCGCCGGGCATGGACCACGACTGTATGCAATTACGCTAAAGAGGATCCATCTTCGCCGACAAGCGCTACATCGGCAAGCAAGACTCAAGCTACCTTCCCGGCAAGGAGCATCCTGCCCTGCTAGGGAGGACAAATACAAGACCCCGGCAAGAGGAGCTTGCCGGGAAGGCCCACCAAGGCACTCCAAAGGAACTTGCCACGACGCGCCACGCGCTCCGGCAAGGCAACAAGGCCCCGGCAAGAGGAGCTTGCCGGGAAGACCAACCAAGGTACCTCGAGGCCCGGTGAGCGACAAGCTTCTGGACTCGACAAGACGACGACCCCGACAAGGTACTCACCGGGGGCCCGCTGCCACTCTGTACCCGCGCTCCAGCGCACCCGCCCGCGTGTCGCCATGAGGCTTCCTCAGGGGCGCGTGGCGGGAGCCTGTGCAGCCAGGGGTACGCGATGGAAAGCGGAGATGAAGAGAAGGCCATCGTGGCAAACGGTGGCGCTCCTAACGGTCACTTTTTGCACTGTTTAGGCAACTCAGACAGGCATTCAATGACTTTGTCCCCTGCCGTCAGAGTTAGGTAGGGTGCACTGTGTCCACAGTAGCGGTAGCTGCACCTACCGCATCCTTTTCCATTTTTACCCTTCTAGTCTACGTTGCCACCTGTCGGTGACCCCTTGAAAGTATAAAAGGAGGCCCAAGCGCAACGTAGAAGGGGGAGGTGAGGTTCGGCTCATTCAAAACACCAGAAACACTCCCATGCTCAGTCTGATAGCGTCCATCGCTCCTGAGCAAGAATTCAATACACACAAACAAGCAGCAGTAGGGTTTTACGCATCCGTGCGGCCCGAAGCTGGGTAAAACTGCTCGCGTGTACCGCCTCGATCCGCTCTTTGTTCAACCTCCACCCTCACCGAATCGAAAGGGGCTCGGTCCGCCGATCCCCATAGGTGTTCATGGATCAGTTTCCCCGACACACAGTGAACTATCGAGTTGTCATCAGCTTTGCTCTGCCAGGTGTTCATAACATCTGGAGTTGCACCTACAGTGGGTTTGGCACCTAGCGGTGCTTCCAGGATGCAATTCTTCTGTGTAGCAATGAGGATAATCCTCAAGTTACGGACCCAGTCCGTGTAGTTGCTACCATCATCATTCAACTTAGCTTTCTCTAGGTACGCATTAAAATTCAATGGAACAACAACACGGGCCATTTATCTACAACAACATAGACATGCAAAATACTATCAGGTACTAAGTTCATGATAAATTGAAGTTCAATCAATCATATTACTTAAGAACTCCCACTTAGATAGACATCCCTCTAACCATCTAAGTGATCACGTGATCCATATCAACTAAACCATGCCTGATCATCACGTGAGATGGAGTAGTTTTTAATGGTGAACATCACTATGTTGATCATATCTACTATATGATTCACGCTCGACCTTTCGGTCTCAGTGTTCCGAGGCCATATCTGCATATGCTAGGCTCGTCAAGTTTAACCCGAGTATTCTGCTTGTGCAAAACTGGCTTGCACCCGTTTTATGTGAATGTAGAGCTTATCACACCCGATCATCGCGTGGTGTCTCGTCACGACGAACTGTAGAAACGGTGCATACTCAAGGAGAACACTTGTACCTTGAAATTTAGTGAGAGATCATCTTATAATGCTACCGCCGAACTAAGCGAAATAAGATGCATAAAGGATAAACATCACATGCAATCAAATAAGTGATATGATATGGCCATCATCATCTTGTGCCTTTGATCTCCATCTCCAAAGCACCGTCATGATCACCATCGTCACCGGCATGACACCTTGATCTCCATCGAAGCATCTCGCCAACTATTGCTTCTACGACTATCGCTACTGCTTAGTGATAAAGTAAAGTAATTACATGGCGATTGCATTTCATACAATAAAGCGACAACCATAAGGCTCCTTCCAGTTGCCGATAACTTTTACAAAACATTATCACCTCATACAACAATTTATATAGCATCACGTCTTGACCATATCACATCAAAACAAGCCCTGCAAAAACAAGTTAGACGTCCTCTACTTTGTTGTTGCAAGTTTTACGTGGCTGCTACGGGCTTAGCAAGAACCGTTCTTACCTACACATCAAAACCACAATGATTTTTCGTCAAGTTTGCTGTCTTAACCTTCAACAGGGACTAGGCGTAGTCACACTCGATTCAATTAAAGTTGGAGAAACAAACACCCACTATCCACCTGTGTGCAAAGTACGGCGGTAGAACCAGTCTCATGAACGCGGTCATGTAATGTCGGTCTGGGCCGCTTCATCCAACAATACCGCCGAATAAAAGTATGACATGCTGGTAAGCAGTATGACTATTATCGCCCACAAATATTTGTGTTCTACTCGTGCATATAACATCTAAGCATAGACCCGGCTCGGATGCCACTATTGGGGAACGTAGTATTTCAAAAAAAATCATGCGATCACGCAAGATCTAACTAGGAGAAGCATAGCAATGAGTGGGGAGAGTGTGTCCACGTACCCTCGTAGACCGAAAGCGGAAGCATTAAGTAACATAGTTGATGTAGTCGAACATCTTCGTGATCCAACCGATCAAGTACCGAACGCATGGCACCTCCGTGATCTGCACACGTTCAGCTCGATGACGTCCCTCAAACTCTAGATCCAGCTGAGGCCGAGGGAGATTTTTGTCAACACGAAGGCATGTTGACGGTGATGATGAAGTTACCGACGCAGGGCTTCGCCTAAGCATTACGACAATATGATCGAGGTGGAAATCTTTGGAGGGGGGCACCGCACACGGCTAAGAAAGCAATAGCAATAAACTAAACTTAACGATCAAAGTGCTAAACTAACGGATGGGTCATGTCAATCACATCATTCTCTAATGATGTGATCCCGTTTATCAAATGACAACTCATGTCCTTGTCTAGGAAACTTAACCATCTTTGATTAACGAGCTAGTCAAGTAGAGGCATACTAGTGAAACTCTGTTTTTCTATGTAATCACACATGTACTAAGTTTACGGTTAATACAATTCTAGCATGAATAATAAACATTTATCATTGTAGCGACCAGACCTCAAACAGTCTGATCTCTGTGCATCAATGTCATCCCTGGATCGGTAATGCTGACACACACAGTACTTGAGGATTTATAACAGAGTAGCGATCACACACTTATTACATCGAATGTCTCAAAAGAGAACTTATTACAATAAATATGGCTTAAGGCCATCTAAATACGATAACAGCGGAAGGCTTGGAAGATAAAGTAAGTCCATCAACTCCAACGGCATCACTGAATGAAAGACCACGACCTAAGGCTCCGTACCCGTCGTCGGAAAAGTCTGCAACATGATACGTTGCAGCCCGAAACGGGTCAGCACATGGAATATGCTGGCAATGTAACACAAGAGAGTAATGAACAATGTAAAGCTATCACTACATGCATATATGGCTGGTGGAGGCTGTATGGTTAATAGGTTTTGCGAAAAGCCAATTTTTCCCTACTGCAAACGAATATATTTTATTTAGCTACCAAGTTGGTTGAAAACATTGAGAAGGTAAACCCCCTCTCAATCCCAACTAAAAGTAATCATTAACCAAACAAATTATATTGAGAGTGATGAGATCCACATGATAATCCAAGAACTAGATACTCAAATGTCCATAACCAGGGACACGGCTAACCATGATTAGTTTGTACACTCTGCAGAGGTTTGTGCACTTTTCCCCACAAGACTTGATCTCCTCCGTTGGATTTCTCGCACTACAAGGTGTTTGAGAAACGGATGACCGAGACACAGTCTTTCATAAGCATTAGCACCTTACGATGGGTAGACTGGTACACCTACATTCCCTACATCTGCTAGTCTACCACTGTAAGAGTTCACATGACTTAATCAACTATGCCAGAGCCCATAATGGCATGTGGCTGCACACGGAAGTTTCCGGTATGAAAAATCTTATGATCCCTTTGAGCCTGGGTGGCGGTCCATAGGAAAATCACACGGTACCCCGGGATTTCCAAAAAATACAGGCAATCACTGGGTTCCCCAGGTGCCTCAATCCACCCAGATGTGTATTAAAGTTGCCACCTTAAGTTGAACCATTAAGTAAACAATCTCACAATCTGTCATGGAATACACTCAAACCCAATCCACGTCTACGAGCATAGCATGGCAATATAAGCATAACGTAGAAGTAACTCCCAGGGTTTGATAATAACAGGGCAATAGGTTCTACCTCATCAACTACTTCCCGACCCACAATTTATTCAGATCCTAACCATGCAAGTGTTTGAGGATTGATCTAATGCAATAAAACTGGGTAGTAAAGAGGTATGATCAAAGTGTTACTTGCCTTGCTGATGATCCGTGAAACCTAGAGACTCGATGTAGCACGCTTCGCACTCCGGGTACTCTATCGCAATCAAACAAGCATACAATAAGCAATCAAGCAAAGGCACGGGTAAAACTCAAATAAAAGATCTAACCAGAAAGTTCAACTTAAGAACTCCGGTTTGCAAAAAGAATCAAATCAAACGAAGCGACAAAACTCAAACGGCGAAAGAAACAAGCTCCGATTACTAATCTGAACTAGAGTCAAATTTACTGTAGCAAAAACTTGTTTAAGTTGATTAAACGGAAAGAGGGTTTCGAGACGAAACTCTAGGCGCTTGAATCGCCTGATTCCGATAAACGAGCGAAAAGTTATACTAAAACGAAAATCGGATCAGAAATCCCGACCGCTAACGAACGAGTGTTCGCTGTCTGCGGCTAAACGGTGAAAACCGTTCGTTAAAACGAACGTAAAAATGGGCGTTCGCTAATTACCTAAACCGAAGAAAAAAAATAAACTGATCTAAATAAAAAACGCGGATCTAAAAAACCGTATGGTTTTCCGAAGAAAACCGGCTGCGGTGGCTACGTCCGGCAAGTCCGGCGAAGGCGGCGGCGGCAGTGGGCGGCTCCGGCGAGGGCGGCGTGGGGCGGCGGGTCGGCGGTGCGGCTGCGGTGGCGAGGCGGCGTGAGGCTGCGGCGACGGTGGGCTGCTGCGGCTCGGGTTGGGCTTCGGTGGCGCAACTTATAAAGGCCCCCCGGGCGGAGTCCCGCTCGGGTACGGCCCGGAGTTGGTTCACTTTTTTTAAGTAATTCCGACGTACAGAAAAAGAAAGAAAAGAAATACTAAATGGACTCCAAAAATCCCAAAATAAATTTTCCCCGTCCTCTAAAAATAAGCCGGACAAGGTGAACATTCATTTGGGCCTAAAATGCAATTTTGAAAAACGCATATTTTTCCTAATTCAAATAAAATAGCAATAAAACTCCGAATAAAAATCTTAGTTGATTTTAATATTAAATCTTCGATATTTCTCTATTTTGAGGAAGTCATTTTATCCTCTCTCTTTTATTCATATAAAAGAAATATTCGAAGAGAAAATAATTAAAATCAAACGATCCTCTTTTCAAAATTCGCGAAAATGCGAATATGAAAAGAATGAAATCCCCAACTCTCTCCGTAGGTCCTTGAGTTGCGTAGAATTTCCAGGATCAAGCCAAAATGCAATAAAACATGATATGCAATGATGATCTACTGTATAACATTCCAAATTGAAAATTTGGGATGTTATAAACCTACCCCCCCCTTAAGATGAATCTCGCCCTCGAGATTCGGGTTGGCTAGAAAATAGGTGTGGATGGCCCTTGCGTAGGTCTTCTTCTAGTTCCCAGGTGGCTTCATCTTCAGTATGGTGGCTCCACTGAACTTTACAGAACTTGATAACTTTGTTGCATGTAACTCGTCTGGCAAACTCGAGAATCTTGACTGGCTTCTCCTCGTAGGTCAAATCGCTATCTAACTGTATTGCTTCCAGTGACACTGTATCTCTCAGAGGAATATCAGCCATCTCCATGTGGCATTTCTTCAACTAAGAAACGTGGAACACATCATGAACTCTTGTCAATCCTTCAGGCAATTCCAACTTGCAAGCAACTTCTCCCATCCATTCCAAAACTCTGTATGGTCCCACAAATCGTGGTGCTAACTTTCCCTTAACTCCAAAGCGCTTAACTCCTCGGAGTGGTGATACCCGAAGTTACACTCTATCTCCAACTTTGTAAGCTGTCTCCTTGCATTTAGAATCCGCATAGCTCTTCTATCTGGACTGGGCTACCTTGAGTCTATTGCGAATCAGTTTAACCTTCTCTTCCAATTCCTTAATCAAATCTGGTCCAAACAACTGTCGGTCTCCAACTTCATCCCATAACAATGGTGTTCTGCACCTCCTTCTGTACAATGCTTCGAAATGGGCCATCTTCAAACTGGCTTGGTAACTGTTGTTGTATGAGAACTCTGCGTAGGGCAAATTTTCGTCCCAACTAGATCCATAATCTAGCGCACAGGCTCTCAACATGTCCTCTAGAATCTGGTTGACTCTCTCAGTCTGTCCATCCGTCTGCGGGTGAAAAGCTGTACTGAACTCCAGTCTGGTTCCCAAAGTTTCATGCAACTGATTCCAAAACTCTGAGGTAAACTGGGTTCCTCTATCTGATACAATTATTCTTGGAACTCCATGCAAACATACGATCCTGGTCATGTATATCTTTGCCAACTTAGCACTAGTGTAAGTGGTCTTCACTGGGATGAAATGAGCTACTTTCGTCAAGCGATCGATCACAACCCATATCGAGTCATAGCCTGAACGAGTCATGGGTAATCTCGTGATAAAATCCATGCCTAGCTTGTCCCACTTCCATTCAGGTATCGGCAATGGTTGCAGCAATCCAGCTGACTTCTGATGCCCTGCCTTCACTCTCTGACATACATCACAAATTGCTACATACTCCGCAATATCCTTCTTCATTCTGGTCCACCAGAATCTATGTTTCAGATCCAGGTATATCTTGGTATTTCCTGGGTGAATCGAATATGGTGAGTCATGGGCCTCCTGCAAAATCAGCTTCCTGATCTCCTGATCATTTGGTACATGTACACGGTCCTCAAACCATAGGGTATCGTGTTCATCCTCCCGAAATCCCTTGGCTTTTCCTTTGCTCATCCTTTCCTTTATCTCGACGATCTCCTTGTCCGTCTTCTGCGCTTCTCTGATCTTATCCATCAAAATAGACTGAATCTCCAAAGCTGCTACATAACCTCTCGGAACTATCTCCAAACATAGCTCATGAAGGTCTTCTGCTAACTCCCTGGGTAACTCTCCGGCCATGAGTGTATTAACATGACTCTTGCGGCTCAATGCATCAGCTACTACGTTAGCCTTTCTGGGATGATAGTGCCACTTCATGTGATAATCCTTAATGAGTTCCAACCATCTCCTATGCTTGAGATTCAACTCCTTCTGTGTGAAGATATACTTCAAACTCTTGTGATCCGTGTATACCTCACAATGGTTCTCGATGAGAAAATGTCTCCAAGTCTTCAACGCATGCACTATGGCTGCTAACTCCAAACCATGCGTAGCATAATTTACCTCATAGATTTTAAGCCGTCGTGAGGCATATGAAACAACTCTTCCTTCCTGCATAAGCACTGCTCCAAGTCCTCTACGAGAGGTGTCGCAATACACTTCATAATCCTTGTGTTGATCTGGCAGAATCAACACTGGTGAAGTAACCAAACGTTTCTTCAACTCCTGAAAACTGGCCTCACATTCCTCTATCCATTTGAATTTGGTGTCCTTCTTTAACAACTATGTCATAGGCTTTGCAATCTTCGAGAAATTCTCAATGAACCTCTGGTAGTATCCTGCGAGTCCAAGAAAACTCCAGATTTCTCCAACTGACGTGGGTGCCTCCCAATTTGTCACGGTGATGACTTTGTTGGGGTCTACTGCTATTCCTTCTCTGGATATAACATGTCCAACGAATCCAACTTCCTTCAACCAAAACTCACACTTGCTGAACTTGGCGTATAGCTGATGTTCTCTGAGCTTCCCAAGTACCAAACGCAAGTGCTCCTTATGCTCCTCTTCATTTTTCGAGTAGACCAAAATATCATCTATGAACACTACGACAAACTTATCCAAAAACTCCATAAACACCTTGTTCATCATGTTCATAAAACAAGCAGGTGCGTTAGTCAAGCCAAATGACATAACGGTATACTCATATAGCCCGTACCTTGAGGTAAAAGCTGTCTTAGGTATATCCTGCTCTCGAATCTTCAACTGGTGGTAACCTGATCGCAGATCGATCTTGGAAAACACCTTAGCTCCTTGCAGCTGATCAAACAAATCATTGATCATCGGCAGTGGGTACTTGTTCTTGATCATTACTTCATTCAATCCACGATAATCAACAACCGTCCTTAACGATCCATCCTTCTTCTCCACTAGAAGTACTGGTGATCCCCAAGGTGACGAACTTGGGCGAATATATCCTTTATCCAGTAACTCCTTAATCTATTTCTTAATTTCCTCTAAATCCTGTGTGGGCATCCTGTACGGTCTCTTAGATATTGGCCATGTGCATGGCAAAAGCTCAATCAAAAACTCTATGTCTCTATCAGGTGGCATGCCTGGCAACTCTTCTGGAAATGCATCCGGGAAATCCTTTACCACTGGTACTTCCTCCTGTATAAGTAATGTTAAGGAATTTACTTGAGTCCTAATCGACAAATGCCGGGATACATACCTGATCCTTCTTCCTTCTGGGGTGGTGAGCAAAATTGACTTACTAGCGCAATCGATGTTTCCTCCATACATCGATAGCCAATCCATACCCAGAATCACATTTAAACCTTGCGACTCCAAAATTATCAGGTCTGAAGGGAAAACGTGCCTACCTATGGCCAACGGTATATGAAAACATCCTTGGCTTGCCATATACTCTGCTCCTGGCGAGCTTACTAACATAGGTGTACTAAGAACTTTGGTGGGCAGTTTATACTTATCCACAAATCCCCTTGATATGTATGAATGCGATGCACCAGTGTCGAAAAGTATGACTGCAGCAAAAGACTTAACCAAAAACTTACCTATTACTGCATCTGGCTGGGCTTCAATCTCCTCCACGTTAACGTGGTTCACTTGTCCCCTATTGAAAGGGTTGGGCTTCTTCCCAGAGCTTCCATTGCCGTTTCCGTTCTTAATTTTAGGACATTCATTGGCGTAATGTTCGGTCTTCTGGCACTTGTCGCAAGTAACGTGGCTTAGATCTTTCTTGGCGGGCGTTGATGGGTTGGAATGGTTCTGTCCGTTGCTTTCTCCATTACCATTCTTGGAGCCACTATGGTTGTGAGAACTTCCTCCATTGTGAGTGTGGCCTCCATGGTTATGCACAAGTCCTCCTGAGTTCGGGGTGAAACAGGGTCTCTGTTGAGCTCCTGAATTATTCTTCCCTTGTCCATACTTCCTCTTGCGGTTATCAATCTTCTACTGCTTCCCTTCAATCATGAGAGCTCTATCTACCAACTATTGGTAGTTATTAAAGGTTGCTACCATCAACTGCATGCTCAGCTCATCATTCAGTCCTTCTAAAAACTTCTCCTGCTTAGCTGCATCCGTAGCAATGTCATTTTGGGGCATAACGGGCTAGCTTGCTAAACTCATCCACATATTGGCTAACTGTGCATCCTCCTTGGCGTAAGTTGTGAAACTCATGCTTCTTTATGGCCATAGCTCCTACTGATACATGGGCAGTGCGAAAAACCTGCTGGAACTGGTCCCATGTAACAATGGCTATAGGATAGGTGACAGTGTAATTCTCCCACCATTAGGCTGCTGGTCCATCCAATTGGTGCGCGGCAAAACACACCCTCTCAGCATTTGTGCATCCTGCAGTGGTTAACTCCCTTCCAATCCTGCGGAGCCAATCATCTGCCACTATCGGCTCGGTGCTACTGGAAAACACCGACGGCTGCAACCTTAGAAAATGGGCTAAGTTGTCAACTGGTGGTGGTGGTGGTGGGTTGTTGTTATTGTTGTTGTTGCCTTGGTTCTGAACTAACAACTACATCAGGGTATTCTGCTATTGGATCAACTGAGTGAGCTTCGGTGGAAAGGTAAATCCGGGGTCACGTCTCGGAGGCATCTGAGGGTTTAGAGGGAAGAGAATAGAATAGAATGAGGTCTAGTGAGAAAACACTACCCATATGCACATGAGACAAACACAACCATATCACTCAATCAATCAAGCAAAGGCATACAGTCGGTCTAGAACTATTTGTTACAAAGTGCCTGGACTATACTATTTACATGGTAGACTACTACTACTGTTTTGGTGGTCAACTAGAAATATTGTTCGGTCGAAGACTCCATGATATCTGCTCCAGCTTCATCTTCATAATCATCATCACTATCGTCGGGGTCTGAGTCGGTGTCGTCGATGATGATGTAGTCCTCAGAACGAATCTCCTTGGGTTCATCGTCTTCTCCTCTTGGTGCGGGGTCTCCCATGAATACTCCTAGCTTCTTTTCCAGATCGTCATTCTTCTCCACTAGTACGACGATTTCCTCCTCATAATCTTCACGAGTTGCCTTGAGTTCTTCCTCAAGCTCTATGATCCTTGTAATCGCCTTCTTAAGATCTATAATGCCTGCGCACATCTGGTTCTCCTGGCGACGAATGTGCTGGTTTAACTCCTGGATGAAAGCTGCAATTGATCTATCCTTCCTGGTGTTGATCATCTCCCATTGCTCATCTCGACGCCCACAAATCTGATAGATAGTATCCTTAAGCTCCTTAAGGTAAACTTCTCCAATGCGTCCCATGGTGATGTGAGCTACCATACTCTTTCCTAGACTCCAGGTTGGTGCTTCAAAGGAAAACTCTATGGGTTTGGTGACTGGCGTGAATGTCCTTCCTGGAACTTGAGCTTGAATCATCCATGGCTCCTCTTCTGGTAAAGTGGCGTTGTAAGTCCCGGTGAAGCTTGGTATTCCGATGTTCAGGTACCTAGTGACTTCCTTCAAGTGTCATCCAAAGGGTGTTTCTTCATCCGGTTATGCAAACTTGTTCCTTGCGTCCGCCATCCTAAAGAGTAGAAAATGGAGAGAAGTCAGAAAAGAGAAGAGAGTAGTGATCTAGGGCTTTAGCTAGTGGTCGTGTCCTACAGTCAGCGTGTGCTCTGATACCATCTTGTAGCGACCAGACCTCAAACAGTCTAATCTCTGTGCATCAGCGTCATCCCTGGATCAGTAATGCTGACACGCATAGTACTTGAGGATTTATAACAGAGTAGCAATCACACACTTATTACATCGAATGTCTCAAAAGAGAACTTATTACAAAAAATATGGCTTAAGGCCATCTAAATATGATAACAGCGGAAGGCTTGGAAGATAAAGTGAGTCCATCAACTCCAACGGCGTCATTGAGTGAAAGACCACGACATAAGGCTCCTTACTCGTCCTCTGAAAAGTCTGCAACATGATACGTTGCAGCCCGAAACGGGTCAACACATGGAATATGCTGACAATGTAACACAAGAGAGTAATGAACAATGTAAAGCTATCACTACATGCATATATGGCTGGTGGAGGCTGTATGGTTAATAGGTTTTGCGAAAAGCCAATTTTTCCCTACTGCAAAGGAATAAATTTTATTTAGCTACAAAGTTGGTTGAAAACATTGAGAAGGTAAACCCCCTCTCAATCCCAATTGAAATTAATCATTAACCCAATCAAATTTATGCTGAAGAGTGATGAGATCCACATGCTAATCCAAGAACTAGATACTCAAGATGTCCATAACCGGGGACATGGCTAACCATGCTTAGTTTGTACACTCTGCAGAGGTTTGTGCACTTTTCCCCACAAGACTCGATCTCCTCCGTTGGATTTCTCGCACTACAAGGTGTTTGAGAAACGGATGACCGGGACACAGTCTTTCAAAAACGTTAGCACCTTACGATGGGTAGACCGGTACACCTACATCCCCTACATCTGCTAGTCTACCACTGTAAGAGTTCACATGACTTAATCAACTATACCAGAGCCCATAATGGCATGTGGCTACACATGGAAGTTTCCAGCATGAATAATCTTATGATCCCTTAGAGCCTGGGTGGCGGTCCATAGGAAAATCACATGGTACCCCGGGATTTCCAAAAAATACAGGCAATCACTGGGTTCCCTAGGTGCCTCAGTCCACCTAGATGTGTATTAAAGTTGCCACCTTAAGTTGAACCATTAAGTAAACAATCTCACAATCTGTCATGGAATACACTCAAACCCAATCCACATTTATGAGCATAGCATGGCAATATAAGCATAACGTAGAAGTAACTCCCAAGGGTTTGATAATAACAGGGCAATAGGTTCTACCTCATCAACTACTTCCCAACCCACAATTTATTCAGATCCTAACCATGCAAGTGTGATGGTTGAAACTAGTGCATAAAACTGATTGATAAAGGGATATGATTAAAGTGTCACTTGCCTTGCTGATGATCTGTGAAACCTAGAGACTCGATAGAGCATGCTTCGCACTCCGGGTACTCTATCGCAATCAAACAAGCATACAATAAGCAATCAAGCAAAGGCACAGGTAAAACTCAAATAAGAGATCTAACCAGAAAGTTCAACTTAAGAACTCCGGTTTGCAAAAAGAATCAAATCAAACGAAGCTACAAAACTCAAACGGCGAAAGAAACAAGCTTTGATTACTAATCTGGACTAAAGTCAGATTTTACTGTAGCAAAAACTTGTTCAAGTTGGTTAAACGGAAAGAGGGTTTTGAGACGAAACTCTAGGCACTTGAATCGCGTGAATCTGATAAACGAGCGAAAAGTTATACTAAAATGAAAATCAGATCAGAAATCGCAATCGAAAATCATCGCAGAAAGCCCGAGAAAAAGAAAAATTGATGAATAGGCTAACGAACGAACGTTCGTTGTCTGTGGCTAAACGGTGAAAACAGTTCGTTAAAACGAACGTAAAAACGGGCGTTCGCTAAATAACTAAACCAAGAAAAAAATAAACCGATCTAAAAAACAAAAAAACTGCGGATCTCAAAAAACCGTACGGTTTTCCAAAGAAAACCGGCGGCGGCTACCTTCGGCAAGTCCGTCGAGGGCGGCGACCGCGGTGGGCGGCTCCGGCGAGGCGGCACGGGGCGGCGGGTCGACGGCGGGGCGGCGCGGCGTCGATGGCGAGGTGGCGCGATGCTGCAGCGGCGGCGGCATCGGGCTGGGGTTAGGGTTAGGCAGTGGTTGGCTACGGCGGCTCAGGCGTCGCGACTTATAAAGGCCCCCCGGGCGGAGTCCCGCTCGGGTACGGCCCGGAGTCGGTTCACTTTTTTTTAATAATTTCGACGTGCAGAAAAAGAAAGAAAAGAAATACTAAACGGACACTAAAAATCCCAAAATAAATTTTCCCCGTCCTCTAAAAATAAGCCGGACAAGGTGAACATTTTTTTGGGCCTAAAATGCTATTTTGGAAAACGCATATTTTTCCTAATTGAAATAAAATAGCAATAAAACTCTGAATAAAAACCTTATTTGATTTTAATATTAAATCTTCGATATTTCTCTATTTTGAGGATGTCATTTTATCCACTCTCTTTTATTTTTATAAAAGAATTAATCGAAGAGAAAATAATTAAAATCAGACGATCCTCTTTTCAAAATTCGCGAAAACGCGAATATGAAAATAATGAAATCCCCAACTCTCTCCGTAGGTCCTTTAGTTGCGTAGAATTTTGAGGATCAAGCCAAAATGCAATAAAAAATGATATGCAATGATGATCTACTGTATAACATTCCAAATTGAAAATTTGGGATGTTATAATCATGATATAAGGAAATATAAATGACAACTTTATTATTGCCTCTAGGGCATATTTCCTTCACTACAGGTCCATAGCTAATAGCTAGATGGCTTCTTATATCTCTTTGATTCTCAATACCATGTTCTACTCGATGTTCTTGGAGATCTATCCGATGTAATATTCTTTTGCGATGTGTTTGTCGAGATCCGATGAATTATGGATTTATGATTAGCTTATCTATGAATATTATTTGAATCTTCTCTGAATTCTTATACGCATGATTTGATATCTTTGTAATTCTCTTCGAACTATCGGTTTAGTTTGGCCAGCTAGATTGGTTTTTCTTGCAATGGGAGAAGTGCTTAACTTTGGGTTCAATCTCGGGGTATCCTCACCCAATGTCAGTAGGGGTAGCGAGGCGCGTATTGTATTGTTGCCATGAAGGATAAAAACATGGGGTTTACATCATATTGCTTGAGTTTATTCCTCTACATCATGTCATCTTACTTAATGCATTACTTTGTTCTTCATGAACTTAATACTCTAGATGCAGGAAGGAGTAGGTCGATGTGTGGAGTAATAGTAGAAGATGCAGGTAGGAGTTGCTCTACTTGACACGAACGTGATGCCTATATTTCATAATCATGGCCATAGGTATCATCATACATTTGTGCTTTTCTATCAATTGCTCGATAGTAATTTGTTCACCCACCGTATTATTTTCTATCTTGGGAGAAGCCTCTAGTGAAACCTATGGCCCCCGGGTCTATTTTCCATCATACAAGTTTCCCATCTACAATATTAGTCTCTAATATACTATTTTTCAATCTTTTACTTTCCGATCTATAAACCAAAAATATTTACTTTACCTTTTGTTTAGTTTCATCTATCTCTATCAGATTTCACTTTTGCAAGTAACCGTGAAGGGATTGACAACCCCTTTATCGCGTTGGGTGCAAGTTGTTTGATTGTTTGTGCAGGTATTAGGTGATTGGTGCATTGTCTTCTACTGTATTCATACCTTGATTCTCAACCTGAGGGAAATACTTATCTCTACTTTGCGGCATCACCCTTTCCACTTCAAGAGAAAAACCAACGCAAGCTCAAGAAGTAGCAGGAAGAATTTCTAGCGTCGTTGCCGGGGAGATCTACGCCAAATCAAGACATACCAAGTACCCATCATAAACACTCATCTCTTGCATTACATTATTTGCCATTTCCCTCTCGTTTTCCTCTCCCCCACTTCTAAAACTATTTTTAAAAAGATTTGCCTTTCCTTCGCCCCTCTTCCGTTCGTCTTCTTCGTTTGCTTTTTGTTTGCTCGTGTGTTCGATCGCTTGTCTTGCTTTCATGGCTAGTCCTCCCATCATTGTTAGCACTCCCGATAATGAAGTCCTCAATTTTAAACAAAGGGAGGGAGAAAATTTAAAAGATGCTTGGTATAGAATTTGCAATGCTCGGAATAGATCTACTCGAAAGCAATCTACTGTCCTTCTTCTTTACAATTTTTATGTGGGCGTTACTCCTTGAAATAGATATGTTCTAGCTACCATTACCGGGGGAAATTTCTTGGGGAGCCATACTTTTGATTCTTACAATGCCATGATAGATTTGTTAGGCCCACCACCTCTTTTGATCAATGGAATTGTTTTAACCTTGGAACATGTGATGCAAAGGCTTGATATTATAGAGAATAAAATAGCTACCGTAGAGTTAATTGAAAATTGCATAAAAAGATTCATAATCAGATTAATCAATATGGATCTAAGGTAGGAGTTACTTTAAAGAATCTTAAATAAAAGGAACCCATAGTAAATTAAAATATAGATCAAGATTCTACTAGAATTGGCAAACTAGAAGATATTATTACCAACTTGGGTTCCACTTTTACCTCCATTAAAACAAATCAAAATCTTCCTCATACTAAGACTACCAAGTTTATTTATGTTCGTAAAAATAAGGGTGAATCTTCTAGTAAAGAAAATGAAGATCTCAAAACAATACGTGTTCACCCAAATTTTTACAATATTATTAAGGGACCAAATGACACGAGTGAATTTGTTGATTTCTTGCCTAGAAGTTTGATCATTGATAAACTAAATAATCTCCTAAGGGTTATAAGTGTGCAATTGAAGAATTGCATGCCAAAGATGACAATACCTATATCTATTTGTGTTTTTATGCCTAGCTAAGGTCGTTAGAAAATAGCGCTTGTTGGGAGGCAACCCAATTTTATTTTTGTTTTTTTGCTTTTTGCTTCTTTTTTGTAATATGTAATTTATCTAGCCTCTGGTTAGATGTGGTTTTTGTTGGGGAACGTAGTAATTTCAAAAAAAATCCTACGCACACGCAAGATCATGTTGATGCATAGCAACGAGAGGGGAGAGTATCGTATACGTACCCTCGTAGACCGTAAGCGAAAGCGTTCTGACAACGTGGTTGATGTAGTCATACGTCTTCACGATCGACCGATCCTCAGTACCGAACGTACGTCACCTCCATGTTCAGCATACGTTCAGCTCGGTGACGTCTCGCGAACTCACGATCTAGTAGTGCTTCCGGGAAGAGCTTCGTCAGCACGACAGCATGGTGACGGTGTTGATGAAGCTACCAACGCAGGGCTTTGCCTAAGCACCGCTATGATATGACTGAGGTGTATTATGGTGGAGGGGGGCACCGCACAGGGCTAAAAGATCAATGATCAATTGTTGTGTCTCCAAGGGGTGCCCCATCCCTGTATATAAAGGAGTGGAGGAGGGGGAGGGGGCCGGCCTCCTATGGCGCGCCCCATGAGGAGTCCTACTCCAACGAGGAGCAGGACTCCCCCCTTCCAAGTAGGAGTAGGAGTAGGAGAGGAAGGGAGAGAAGAAGAGAAGGAAAGGGGGGCGCCGCCCCCTCCTTGTCCAATTCAGACTAGAGGGGGAGGGGGCACGCGGATGCCCTGGCCGCTCCTCCTCTTCTCCCACTAAGGCCAATTAGGCCCAATATACTCCCCGGGGGGTTCCGGTAACCCACGGTACTCCAGTATATTTCCGAAACCTCCCGAAACACTTCTGGTGTCCGAACATAGTCATACAATATATCGATCTTTACGTCTCGACCATTTCGAAACTCCTCGCCATGTCCATGATCATATCAGGGACTCCGAAATACCTTTGGTACATCAAAACACAACAAGTGATAATACCGATCGTCACAGAACTTTAAGCGTGTGGACCCTACGGGTTCGAGAACTATGTAGATATGACCGAGACACGTCTCTGGTCAATAACCAATAGCGGAACCTGGATGCTCATATTGGTTCCTACATATTCTACGAAGATCTTTATCGGCCAAACCGCATAACAACATAAGTTGTTCCCTTTGTCATCGGTATGTTACTTGCCCGAGGTTCGATCGCCGGTATCTCAATACCTAGTTAAATATCATTACCAACAAGTCTCTTTACTCGTTTCTGTAATGCATCATCCCACAACTAACTCACACTACAAAAAAGACACATCCGTGACATTTTGGGCCGAACGAAATTTTTTTCTGTCATACATATGACACTTCTATGACGATAATTGTGACAAAACCCGGTATCATCATAGATGTGGTGGGCTCCTACTTCTATGACAAAAAATCATGACATAAAATGGGCTTTTCGTCCTGGGCGGGCCGGAGACGCAGCTGCATGACATTCTTTGGGCAGTCCATGATGGAAAAAACCATGGTAGAAGCGAGGGCGAGGAAAATTTCGGAGAGTTCCCGATTACGTTGGGAGGTCGGGGGCCGAGCGATGCGCGTTTCTCTCGTACATGTACGCGCGTGTGTGGGAGGCGTTGGCTCTAACTGAACCCGAGCGAGGCGTTGGGCTCTAACTGAACACGAGCGATTGCACTACAGGCTACGCGTTACTGAACCCGAGTGATCGATCGATGGCTGTTAACTGAACCCGATCGAGCGATTCCTTCGCTACTGCTGCTAACTGAAGCCGACCGATGCTGCCTCTGGGATGAATAGTGAGTGTTGCGGGGGGGGGGGGGTTGGATGAACACTGAGAGGTGGCATTGCCTCTGGATGAACATGACCCCGTGGTGTGGAGGGCTGGATGAACATTAGACGGTGGAGGGGTGGTTGAACAGGACCCCGTGGTGTGGAGGGCTGGATGAACAGTAGATGGTGGAGGGGTGGTTGAACAGTAGCCGGTGGAGTAGCATGTAGTGGAGGCTGGATGAACAGGAGCCCGCGGAGGCTGGAGGAGGTCGATGGTAGCCCGTGGAGGCTGGAGGAGGTCGACGGTGGAGATGAACAGTATCCCGTGGAGTCCCGTTTTGCACTACGCCACACCCCTCCCGATGAACAGGACCCCCGTTTCGACCGTAGCACTCCAACACAAGTCCGTTTCGTCCGTTTTGCGGTACGACACACCCCTCCCGATCAACAGGACCCCCGTTTCGACCGTAGGAGGTCCATTTCGTCCGTTTTGTGGTACGCCAGACCCCTCCCGATGAATAGGATCCCGTTTCGAACATGGCTGGTCGAACACAAGGTCGTTTCCTCCGTTCTGCGGTATGCCAGACCTCGTTTCCATCGCCTTTTCCGTCCAAGCCCTCCCGATGAACACGACCACGCATTTCGTTCCGACCCAGCCGGTTGGCTCCCACGCGTTCCGTTGCCCCCCGATGAACATGACGCATTCCGTTGCCTCCCCATGAACACGACGCATTCCGTTGCCTCCCCATGAACACGATGACGACGTTGTTTCTCCGTTCCGACCCAGCCATGTCAACGAGCCCTGGCTATACGTATGCGCGAGTAGGCGTTCGAGACCCCGCCCGTATGTACACATACATGGCTGTATTTTCTTTCTTGCACCCTGGCCGCTGTACGTACGTGTACATGCTACGTGCACGCCTCTACTACGACACGTGCGCGCCTCTACATCCACCAGTATATATGTACGTACACGTTCGCGACCAGAATGACAACGCTACGTACGCTTCGACCAGGTGGGTCCCGACTGTCACGCACTTCCTTGCGTGCGAAGATGTAGCTGGTGGGTCCCAGCAGTCAGGGGGGCGAATCGTTTTGTTTTTTTGCCCGGACACACTTCCTTGCGTGCGAAGGTGTAGCTGGTGGGTCCCAGCAGTCAGGGGGGAAACGTTTTTTTCGTGAAATACGATGGCCCATCCGGTGGGTCCCCGCTGTCAGGTGGAGGAATAATTTTTTTGCGCGTAATAAGGAGGTACTTCCTTGCTGCGGCCGTGGACCCAGCTGTCAGCGTCTCCACGCATAGTACTCTTCCGATGGAAGTCGGTCGTTGACCACATTGACCACGCCGCGCTGAGAGAACCACGGCGGTGGACGACAGCGAGGCCTAGGAAGGGGACGACACGGAGGCAGGGAAGACTAGGCAGTTGTTTCCCACACGGAGGGGAGTATGACTGTATGAGGGTTTACTAGTTCGTCTGCCGTCACCGGATAATAACAGCAGGTGTGGGTGAGTAGAGGGATGGCTAGGCCAGCGATGGGAGTACGATGGGGCGGTGAGGCCTGCGCGGCAGCACAGCCGGCCGCGGGAAGGAGGGAGCAGGCAGTCCCGCCGACGCTTGTTTGAGCGCTTGTAGCAGGAAGAGCAGAGATTGAAGAAGCACGACGGCCGTTGGATGGACATCCAACAGTCAGTTCTTGTGCGTCAACCTTTTTTTAGGGAAGCCTCAAATCTGTGGAAAACAGCATACAGCCCATCTGCCATTATTTCTAATAATTTACAGCCCATTTGCTAATTCTTAAGGTTTTTTTTGGAGCCCATATTCTTTTTGTTAGCATTACAACCCATATTGTGGCCATGGTTAAAAAATTATATGAAATTTTGCATATTTCGGTGCGGTCCGAACTGTTTTTAATCCCGGAATTTCGACTCACATTCAAACTGATTTTAAAAATAAATGTATATCAATATAAAATCCAACAAATTCTCCACACATAAAAATTAATGTAATTTAAAATCTTGAAATGAAAAAAAAGATATTTGAAACTAATTGCCGGTTTGATGTGTTTTAAAAATGTACAACCCATTTCTCATTACTGATGGGCCATTTTCTCGGCCAGCCGAATGAAAGCCCTCCTCGTCTTGAAAGATTTGCAGCCCAACAGGTCTGACAAAGCGACTTACTTGGCAAATCACAAAAAAACTGGGTTGTGGCCGTGGACCCAGCTGTCAGCCTCTCCACGTATAGTACTCTTTCGATGGAAGTCATTCCTTGACCACGTTGACCACGTCGCGCAGAGAGCACCACGGCGGTAGACGACGACGAGGCCTAGGAAGGGGACGACGCGGAACCGGGGAAGACGCGGCAGTGGAAGCCCGCGCGGAGAGGAGTACGAGGGTTCACTGGTTCGGCTGCGGTGTGAGGCTGCCGTCGTCGCAGGGCCTGGCCAGTGGTGGGCATAGTAGGGGCGGTGAGGCCTCTGCGGCAGCACAGCCAGCCATGGGAGGCAGGAGCATGCGGCACGACTGGCGCTGCTTTGGGCGGCTGGAGTAAGAAGACCAGAGGTTGAAGATGCACTACGGCTGTTGGATGGACATCGTACGGTCACTTGAGCTAGAATCGTTCATATTGACTAAGTTGACAAAGCCCTTCGTCCCCGTCAACCTAGTAGGCCAACAAGTCAGCCTCCCACCAAGGTGGGTCCCAGCTAGCCGGGGGAGTATTCATTTTTTTGTGCGTAATAAGGAGGCACTTCCGGTGGGTCCGAGCTGACAGCGGGGGGAATGTTTTTTCGTGAAATACGGTGGCCCATTCGGTGGGTCCCAGCAGTCAGGGGGAAACGATTTTTTTCGCAAAATACTGGTGGCCCGTCCGATGGGTCCCCGCTGTCAGGTGGAGAATAATTATTTTCCGTGTAATAAGGAGGCACTTCCTTGCGGCTGTCGTGGACCCAGCTGTTAGCCTCTTCACATACAGTACTCTTCCGATGGAAGTCAGTCATTGACCACATTGACCACGCCGCGCCGAGAGCATCACGGTAGTGGACGACAGCGAGGCCTAGGAAGGGTACAACGTGGAGCCGTGCAAGACGCGGCAGTGGATGCCCATGCGGAGAGGAGTATGAGCATTCACTGGTTCGACTGCGGTGTGAGGCTGCCGTCACCGCAGAATAACAGGGGGTGTGGGTGAGTGGAGGGATGGCCTGGCCAGTGGTGGGAGTAGTATGGGGCGGTGAGGCCTCCGCGGTAGCACAACCGTTCATGGGAGGCAGGAGCAGGCGGCACGACCGGCGCTGCTTTGGGCGGCTGGAGCAAGAAGACCAGAGGTTGAAGAAGCACTATGGCCGTTGGATGGACATCATACGGTCACTGGAGTATTGACTAAGTTGACAAAGCCCTCTGTCCCCGTCAACTTAGTAGGCCCACATGTCAGCCCACTGTCCTCTGGAGTATTCATTTTTTTGGGCGTAATAAGGAGGCACTTCCTTGCGTGCAAAGATATAGCTGGTGGGTCCGACCTGTCGGCGGGGGGGGGGAACTTTTTTTCGCGAAATACAGAGGCCCTTCCTATGGGTCCTAGCTGTCAGGTTGAGGAATCATTATTTTGCGCGTAATAAGGAGGCATTTCCTTGTGTGCGGCCGTGGACCCAGGTGTCAGCCTCTCCACGTACAGTCCACTTCCGATGGATGTCGTTCATTGACCACGTTGACCAGGCCGCACCAAGAGCACCAGGACAGTGGACGACGGCGAGGCCTAGTGATACGTCCATTTTGCACCATGCTTTTATATCAATATTTATTGCATTATGTGTTTTTATTACACATTATGTCACAATACTTATTCCTATTCTCTCTTATTTTACAAGGTTTACATAAAGAGGGAGAATGCCGGCAGCTGGGATTCTGGCTGGAAAAGGAGCAAATATTAGAGACCTATTCTGCACAGCTCCAAAAGTCCTGAAACTTCACGGATGATGGTTTCCAAATATATAAAAAACATTGAGCTCAAGAACTTCACCAGGGGGGCCACACCCTGCCCATAAGGGTGGGGGCGCGCCCTACCCCCTGGGCGCGCCTCTCTACCTCGTGGGCCCCCTGGTGGCCCTTCGGTGACCATCTTCTGCTATATGGACTCTTTCGATGGGGAAAAAATCAGAAGCCATCTTCTCGGACGAAACTCTGCCACCACGAGGCGGAACCTTGACGGAGCTAATCTAGGGTTCTGGCGGGGCTGTTCTGCCGGGGAAACTTCCCTCCGGGAGGGGAAAAATCATCGCCATCGTCATCACTAACGCTCCTCTCATCGGGAGAGGGAAATCTCCATCAACATCTTCACCAGCACCATCTCCTCTCAAAACCCTAGTTCATCTCTTGTATCCAATTCTTGTCTCCAAGTCTGGGATTGGTACCCGTGGGTTGCTAGTAGTGTTAATTACTCCTTGTAGTTGATGCTAGTTGGTTTATTTGGTGGAAGATCATATGTTCAGATCCTTTATGCATATTAATACCCCTCTGATTATGAACATGAATATGCTTTGTGAGTAGTTACATTTGTTCCTGAGGACATGGGAGAAATCTTGCTATTAGTAGTCATGTGAATTTGGTATTCGTTCGATATTTTGATGAGATGTATGTTGTCTCTCCTCTAGTGGTGTTATGTGAACGTCGACTACATAACACTTCACCATTATTTGGGCCTAGAGGAAGGCATTGGGAAGTAATGAGTAGATGATGGGTTGCTAGAGTGACAGAAGCTTAAACCCTAGTTTATGCGTTGCTTCGTAAGGGGCTGATTTAGATCCATATGTTTCATGCTATGGTTAGGTTTACCTTAATACTTCTATTTTATTTGCGGATGCTTGCAATAGAGGTTAATCATAAGTGGGATGTTTGTCCAAGTAAGGGCAGCACCCAAGCACCAGTCCACCCACATACCAAATTATCAAAGTACCGAACGCGAATCATATGAGCGTGATGAAAACTAGCTTGACGATGTTCCCATGTGTCCTCGGGAGCGCTTTACATCATATAAGAGTTTGTTAAGGCTTGTCCTTTGCTACAAAAAGGATTGGGCCACCTTGCTGCACCTTATTTACTTTTGTTACCTGTTGCTCGTTACAATTATCTTATCACAAAACTATCTGTTACCACTTATTTTAGTACTTGCAGAGAATACCTTGCTGGAAACCGCTTATCATTTCCTTCTACTCCTCGTTGGGTTCGACACTCTTACTTATCGAAAGGACTACGATAGATCCCCTATACTTGTGGGTCATCAAGACTCTTTTCTGGCACCGTTGCCGGGGAGTGAATCACCTTTGGTAGGTGGAATTTGGTAAGGAAAAATTTATATAGCGTGCTGAAATTTACTGTCACTTGTTACTATAGAAAGTAATCCTCTGAGGGGCTTGTTTGGGGTATCTTCACCCCAACCAGTAGAGCAAAGAGTTGCTCCTCAACCTACTGAACCTACTGAAAATGAAAATGCTTGCTTTGAAATTCCTTTGGGTATGGTAGAAAAACTGCTAGCTAATCCTTTTTTGGGAGATGGAACAAAACATCCTGATAAGCATCTAATATATGTGGATGAAGTTTGTGGATTATTTCAGCTTGCAGGTGTACCCGGAGATGTTGTTAAGAAGAAGGTCTTCCCTTTTTATTTGAAGGGAGATGCATCGACATGGTACATGCTATGTGATGATATGGAGTCTTGGAACTACAAACGATTGAAATTGGAATTTCATCAAAAGTTTTATCCTATGCATCTTGTTCATCGTGATCGCAATTATATATATAATTTTTGGCCTCGCGAAGGAGAAAGCATCGCTCAAGCTTGGGGGAGGCTTAAATCAATGTTATATTCATGCCCCAATCATGAGCTCTCAAGAGAAATGATTATTCAAAATTTTTATGCTCGGCTTTCTCATAACAATCGCACCATGCTTGATACTTCTTGTGCTGGCTCTTTTATGATGAAGACTATTGAATTCAAATGGGATTTATTGGAAAGAATTAAACGCAACTCCGAAGATTGGGACCTCGACAATGGTAAGGAGTCAGGTATGACACCTAGTTTTGATTGTGTTAAATCTTTTATGGATACCGATATTTTCCGTAAATTTAGCACTAAATATGGACTTGACTCTGAGATAGTAGCTTCTTTCAGTGAATCTTTTGCTGCTTATGTTGATCTCCCCAAGGAGAAGTGGTTTAAATATCATCCTCCCATAGAAGTAAAAATAGCTGCACCTATTAAAGTTGAAGAAAAGATTATTACTTATAATGATCCTATTGTTCCTACTTCTTATGTTGAGAAACTGCCTTTCCCTGTTAGGACCAAGGATAATGCTAAAGCTTCAACTGTGGTTCGTAAAAGCAATATTAAAACATATACACCTCCTGAGCAAGTTAAAGTTGAACCTAATATTGCTATTGTTAAAGATCTCTTGTCTGATAATATAGATGGGCATGTTATTTATTTCTGTGATGAAACTGCTAGAATTGCTAAACCCCATGATACAGATAAACCTAGACATGTGGTAGGTATGCCTGTTATTTCTGTTAAAATAGGAGATCATTGTTATCATGGCTTATGTGATATGGGTGCTAGTGCTAGTGAAATACCTATTGACTTATACAAAGAAATTATGCATGACATTGCACCTGTTGAGTTAGAAGATATTGATGTCACAATTAAAATTGCTAATAGAGATACTATTTCACCAATGGGAATTGTTAGAGATGTTGAAGTCTTGTGTGGGAAAACTAAATATCCTGCTGATTTTCTTGTTCTTGGTTCCCCACAAGATAGCTTCTGTCCCATTATATTTGGTAGACCCTTCTTAGTAGTTAATGCTACCATAGATTGCAAAAGAGATGTTGTTACTGTCGGTTTAGATGATATGACTCATGAATTTAATTTTTCTAAATTTAGTAGACAACACCGTGAAGAAGAATTACCTAGTAAAGATGAAATTATTGGTCTTGCTTCTATTACCGTACCTCCTAGTGATCCTTTATAACAATATTTTCTAGACCATGAAAATGATATGTTTATGAATGAAAGAAGGGAATTAGATGAGGTATTCTTTAAGCAAGAACCTATTCTGAAAAACAATTTACCTATTGAAATCCTAGGGGATCCTCCTCCACCCAAGGGTGATCCCGTGTTTGAGCTTAAACCTTTACCGGATACTGTTAAATATGCTTATCTTGATGAGAAAAAGATATATCCTGTTATTATTAGTGCTAACCTTTCAGAACATGAAGAAGAGAGATTATTGAAAATTCTGAAGAAGCACTGTGCTGCTATTGGGTATACTCTTGATGATCTTAAGCGCATTAGTCCCACTCTATGCCAACATAAAATTAATTTGGAAGAAGATGCTAAACTAGTTCACGATCATCAACGCCGAATGAATCCTAAAATGAAAGAAGTGGTAAGAAAGGAGATACTAAAGCTCCTTGAGGCACGTATAATTTACCCCGTTGCTGATAGTCAGTGGGTAAGTCCTGTCCATTGTGTCCCTAAGAAGGGAGGTATTACTTTTGTTCCTAATGATAAAGATGAATTGATTCCTCAAAGAATTATTGCTGGTTATAGGATGGTAATTGATTTCCGCAAATTAAATAAGGTTACTAAAAAGGATCATTACCCCTTACCTTTTATCGATCAAATGCTAGAAAGATTATCCAAACATACACATTTTTGCTTTCCAGATGGTTATTCTGGTTTCTCTCAAATACCTGTGTCAGCCAAAGATCAATCAAAGACTACTTTTACATGCCCTTTTGGTACTTTTGCTTATAGACGTATGCCTTTTGGTTTATGTAATGCACCTGCTACCTTTCAAAGATGCATGATGGCTATATTCTCGGACTTTTGTGAAAAGATTTGTGAGGTTTTCATGGATGACTTTTCCGTCTATGGATCTTCTTTTGATGATTGCTTGAGCAACCTTGATCGAGTTTTGTAGAGATGTGAAGAAACTAATCTTGTCCCGAATTGGGAGAAGTGCCACTTTATGGTTAATGAAGGTATTGTCTTGGGGCATAAAGTTTCTAAAGGAGGTATTGAAGTTGATAAAGCCAAGGTTGATGCTATTGAAAAGATGCCATGTCGCAAGGACATCAAAGGTATAAGAAGTTTCCTTGGTCATGCCGGTTTTTATAGGAGGTTCATTAAGGAGTTCTTCAAAATCTCTCGGCCTCTGACTAATTTATTACAAAAATATATACCATTTGTCTTTGATGATGATTGTGTAGAAGCATTTGAAATACTTAAGAAAGCATTGATCTTTGCACCTATTGTTCAGCCACCTGATTGGAATTTACCCTTTGAAATTATGTGTGATGCTAGTGATTATGTTGTAGGTGATGTTCTAGGACAAATAGTTGATAAGAAACTAAATGTTATTCAATATGCTAGTAAAACTCTAGACAATGCTCAAAGAAATTATGCTACTACTCAAAAAGAATTATTAGCAGTTGTATTTTCCTGTGATAAGTTTAGACCTTATATTGTTGATTCTAAAGTAACTATTCACACTGATCATGCTGCTGTTAAATATCTTATGGAAAAGAAAGATGCTAAACCTAGACTTATTAGATGGGTTCTCTTGCTTCAAGAATTTGATTTACATATTGTTGATAGAAAAGGAGCTGAGAACCCCGTTGCAGACAACTTGTCTAGGTTAGAAAATGTGCTTGATGACCCACTACCTATTGCTGATAGCTTTCCTGATGAGCAATTAAGTGTCATAAATGCTTCTCATACTGCTCCATGGTATGTTGATTGGGCTAATTACATTGTTGCTAAGTTTATACCACCTAGTTTCACATACCAGCAAAAGAAAAAGTTCTTCTATGATTTGAGGCATTACTTTTGGGATGGCCCACATCTTTATAAAGAAGGAGTAGATTGTAACACCCCGGATATAACTTTCCCAATTTGTACTCCAACTCTTGCCGTTTCCGGCGTTAAGTTATATTTATTTCTCGGGTTCGGGTCTTTGTCTCCGTGTGTTGTTTTCGTTTACATGCATCTCATATCATGTCATCATGTGCATTGCATTTGTATACGTGTTCATCTCATGCATTCGAGCATTTTCCCCGTTGTCCGTTTTGCATTCCGGCGCTTCGTTCTCCTCCGGTGGCCATTTCTACCTTTCTTTCGTGCATGGCAATTAAACATTGCCGGATTGGACCGAGACTTGCCATGCGGCCTTGGTTTACTACCGGTAGACCGCCTGTCAAGTTTCGTATCATTTGGACTTCGTTTGATACTCCAACGGTTAACCGAGGGACCGAAAAGGCCTCGTTTGTGTTGCAGCCCAACACCCCTCTAATTTGGCCCAAAACCCACCAAACTCTGCTCCATGTCCTAGAGCGTTCGATCACGATCGTGTGGCCGAAAACCGCACCTCCTTTGGACTCTCCTAGCTCCACTTATGCCTATAAATAGCCCCCGTTTTCGGATCTCGGATCTCTCCCCGTCCAACCCTAAAAAAAAAGCATCTCCGCCACCGACGGACACGTCCGCCCCCGGCCGGACGCGTCCGCCGCCGCCCGCCTCCGCCAGC
>NC_057794.1:301091831-301101266 GCF_018294505.1 Triticum aestivum
GTCGCCGGCCTCGCCTCGCGCCGCCACCTCCGGACGCCACCGCGCCGCCGCCGCTCCACTCCGCTCCGGCCGCCGCCTCCTCCCCGGATCCGGCGCCCCTAAGTCCCTCTCCGGCCTTCCCCCGCGGCAAGTCCATTTCCGGCGAGCTCCAAGTCCGGCAGCTACAGTGATTCCGGCGACCTCGGAATTCGTGCGTGAACAGTGCTCTCAGACCTGGATGTGAGAGGATCGGTGACTTTTATCCCCGAACCCTAATTTTTTATGCCTACTTTGACCTGCCGTAACTTTGCATCCGTAGCTCCGATTTAGACATATAGCATATCAAAATGTTCGCCTCGACGAGTGCATCATTTCATTCCATTGCATCATTTTCATTTGAGCTCATCTTGACGCCCGAAATGCTGTTAGAAGGAGGCTTCGTGAGTTAATTGTCAGATCTGCTAGTTCATCTTAGACTTTTGTCATTTTTGTCATGATTATTGTGTGCATGCTATGCCTATAAGTCCTTCATATGTTTTGTTAAGCATTTTGTCTTCTTTCCAGAGGTGCAACCCATGCATTTTTAGGATGTGTGTGGTGACTTGTGCAAACTTGCAAAGTGAGGCACCCGGGAAATCTGTTTTCAGGGACTTCGTAGTTTTCACTAAGTGTGGGATTATTTAGTTCATGATGCCATATGTTCATCTTGTTTCCTAGTGATCCGTGCCTCTTTTGGGGATGATCAATAAAGGAGTTTTGTTAATCATGTTATGCTCTATCCATCCATGTCTTTGTTTGCAATTATGGAGCACCCTAGCTTGAGTCAATCGAGCTCTACTTTTGCTTCGTTGTGAATCTGGGCAGATCGTCAACTCGTTTGCGATTTTGCCGGCGTTGTTGTAGTTGATCCGTACATGCTATGCCATTTTTCTTGCCATGTCTAGCTAGCATTTTGTGCCTTCTTAACGGATGTATGCTTGCCTTGCCATGACTTGCACCGTGGTGAGTGCATCAAGCTCGTTTACATGCCTTCATGAGTTATATTTCAGTATGTCTCAGTTTTCACAAAGTCTGAAAACTGATTGTGTTTTAGCTATGTTCGTGTGCTCGTTTATATATTTTGTGAACCCTTTTGGCCCCAGGTCACTTTGGGTCTTTGTTAAGCTTGTTGAGAAGCTCCATGCCATGTTCTTATTTATCTTAATCAGGTCATGTATCATGTTGTTTTGCTGCTCCGAAGAGGGCTACGTGATCTGAAATTTCAGACAAGTGTTAATTTCACTAAGTCTGGAATCTGTTTTGCATTTGCGTTTTTGCCATGCTTGTTTGGACCTCATAATGGATGAATTGGCCGTGGCTCAGTGCTAGTCTTTTGTTAAGCATCTTGTGTGCATCCCTGCCATGTATTTTGTTGTCATGTTTGGTGGCTGTAGCATGTTCATCTCATTGCATTTAGATGCCTACTTGCTGTAAATCGCAGACCGGTGTCATTCTTAAAACGCTTGCCATTTCCAAACCGTAACTCCGATTCCGATGATCTTTATATCGTTTTCAAGAGATTTCATCCCCTCTTTCCAGTGGCACCCTTGGAATTCCAAGTTGAGGCCAGGTTCATGCATTTCCTGTCATATCTTGCATTTTGCATCCCACATCGCGTCCCGCATAGCATATCATCATTTCATCCTATTGCTTGGTCTTGCACGTGGTTGATTGTATCCTTGTTGCTTGTTTGTCTTGTTGGATATAGCCGGGAGACGATTTTGCTACCGAGGAGCCCGTTGAGTTTGCTTGTGAGGATCCAGTCAACTCTGACAACTGTGTAGGCAAGATGATCATACCCTCGAAATCACTACTATCTTTGCTATGCTAGTTTGCTCGCTCTTGCTATGCCAATGCTACGATGCCTACCATTTGCTTGTCAGCCTCCCAATTGCCATGTCAAACCTCTAACCCACCATGTCCTAGCAAACCGTTGATTGGCTATGTTACCGCTTTGCTCAACCCCTCTTATAGCGTTGCTAGTTGCAGGTGAAGATTGGAGCCGTTCCTTGCTGGAACATCTTTTATTTACTTGTTGGGATATCATATTATTGTTATGTTATCTTAATTCATCTATATACTTGGTAAAGGGTGGAAAGCTTGGCCTCTCACCTAGTGTTTTGTTCCACTCTTGCCGCCCTAGTTTCCGTCATATTGGTGTTATGTTCCCGGATTTTGCGTTCCTTACGCGATTGGGTTATAATGGGAACCCCTTGATATTTCGCCTTGATTAAAGCTTGTCCAGCAATGCCCAACATTGGTCTTACCATTTGCCACCTAGCCTTTTTCTTTCCCTTGGGTTCTGCAGATTCAAGGGTCATCTTATTTTAGCCCCCCACGGGCCAGTGCTCCCTCTGAGTGTTGGTCCGACTGAGTAGACTGCGGGGCCACCTCGGGGCAACTTGAGGGTTGGTTTTACTCGTAGGATGTCTCATCTGAGTGTGCCCTGAGAAAGAGATATGTGCAGCTCCTATCGGGATTTGTCGGCACATTCGGGCGGTGTTGCTGGTCTTGTTTTAACCTGTCGAATTGTCTTGTTGTACCGGGTTGCCGAGTCTGATCGGTGTGTCTCGGGTGGAGGTCTATTCCTTCGTTGACCGTGAGAGCTTGTCATGGGCTAAGTTGGGACTCCCCTGCAGGGATTGAACTTTTGAAAGCCGTGCCCGCGGTTATGGGCAGATGGGATTTGTTAATGTCCGGTTGTAGATAACTTGAACCTTATTTAATTAAAATGAATCAACTGAGTGTGTTACCGTGATGGACTCTTCTCGGCGGAGTCCGGGAAGTGGACACGGTGTTGGAGTTATGGTTGCGTAGGTTGTTCCTCTAGATTCTCGCTCGTGCTTTGCCTCCTCTTCTCGCTCTCTTTTGGCGGATAAGTTAGCCACCATACATGCTAGTCGCTTGCTGCAGCTCCACATATATTTGCCTTATCCATTCCTATAAGCTTAAATAGTGTTGATCGCGAGGGTGCGAGATTGCTGAGTCCCTGTGGCTCACAGATACTATAATTCCATATGCAGGTCCAGGTGATTCCGCTCCAGGTGACGATTACGATCTCAAGTGGGAGTTCGACGAGGACTCTCAGCGTTATTATGTTTTCCTTTCCCGATGATCAGTAGTGGTGCCTAGTTGGGGTTCGATTCAGGGCCTTGTCGCATGTTGGGTTCTTTTCTATTTTGGCGCCGTAGTCGGGCCATGAGTGTTTGTCTGATGGATGTTATTTATGTACTCTGATGTGACATGGCGAGTGTAAGCCAACTATGTATCTCCCCCTTTTATTATATATTACATGGGATGTTGTAATGATTGCCTGACTTGCGACATTGCTTTCAATGCGGTTATGTCTCTAAGTCGTGCCTCGACACGTGGGAGCTATAGCCGCATCGAGGGCGTTACAAGTTGGTAATCAGAGCCTTCCCCGACCTTAGGAGCCCCATTGCTTGATCGTTTTTAGCAACCGAGTTGTGTCTAGAAAAATGTTTTGAGTCATTTAGGAATTATATATCGGAGAGTTTAGGAATTCTTTTTACTTCCCAGTCTCCTCATCGCTCTGGTAAGGCATCCTGACGTAGAGTTTTGACTCTTCTCTTCTCAAATTTCACTAAATTTTTTTTAGGATCACGCGAGTATCTTGGAATCGTTTCGATGGGTTATGATGAGAACATTGACTTGGTGCCTCCTGCCAGGGGTTTAGTGGAAGTGTCCCGGGGAGTTGAGCTCTGAGGTGTTGTCATCATAATTTTATTGTTGCAATTCTGGAATACTTGAGATATGTTCGCCGACATCGAAAATCTCTTTTATGCAGTTCATTGGTGAGATAACCTCGACGCCACCCAGTACTAGGGTGGGAGTTTGGGAGTATCGCCATAACTTGTATAACGGATGCTTTTCGAAGGTTGAGGTAGTTGGTTTCCGAAGTTTTCTTGGTTATGTGTTGAAGGATGGATACAGCTGGATGTAGGATTTGTTAGTTTGGGTGAGATATTATGCTTCCCCTGTATCCCCAACACCTGATTGCATAACCGGAAAGGTTCGGGAGTTTCATAGGTGGGAATTCTAGTAGCTCTAGTTCTTGTTCCACGGATATTGGTTTGAGATTGGGATTTCTTACCGATTATTCGTTCTTGATCCGTACCTTGTTGATTTATTTCTCTACCGTAATTCCACGCGGCTTCTCAATTTATGGATATGTGACCATTTGAAGAGGAATGCATTCGTTCATTTTGTTCGGATGTGAAGACTATATGTTGCAATTTTCATTCCATTGGATTCAGCTTCAATATTTATCTATCAATGTGCTAATGGTGGTCAACCTCTTCAGGATGGCTCCCGCTAAGAGCACCAGTCAGAACCAGAATCAAGATCCGCCACCGCCTCCACCTCCTCCAGAGGCATGGCAAGCTGTGATGGCCGCAACCAATGCAAACACTCAACTGATCATGCAAATTCTCCAAGAGCGCAATCAAGGCAGTCAAGGGAATCAAGGCAGCAATCAGAGTCACTTTGCTACACTCAACCAGTTCCTTGCTAACGGGCCAAAGACTTTCAGCAATTGTGTTGAGGAAACCGACGTTGACGATTGGCTTGTGGATCCGTGTAAGCATTTCGAGTGCAGCAACGTCAGGCCTAAGGACTTTGTGAAGTTCGCTTCCTTCCAACTCAAAGATCAAGCTGCAGAATGGTTCCAGCAGTACAAGGACTCCAGAGGTGGACGTGTTATCACTTGGGATTATTTCCGTCGAGATTTCCGAGCTCATCATATTCCGCAGAGCGTGGTTGAAAGCAAGCGTGAGGAATTCCGCAATCTGAAGCAAGGCTCTTTGTCTGTCTATGACTACAACAAATTGTTCCAGAAGCTTGCCCGCTTTGCCAAGCAGGACGTGCCTGATGAGAAGAGCATGATATATCAGTTCAGGGGTGGTCTCAGGGAAGATATTCAGCTCACTCTTGTTCTCTTTGAGCCCTTGAGATACAATGAGTTCTACAACATGGCACTGAAGTAAGAGGCTGCTCAGTTGAGGTGTGATGCTTCCAGGAAGCGAGTCAGAGATGTTACTCCTTCTTCCTCTACTCAAGTGGCCAAGCAGCAGAAGTTTTGGCTTCCTCCTCCTCCGTTCCGTCAGCCGTATCAGCAGAAGAGCAAAGGTGGCAGTGGTTCTTCCCACCCACCCAACCCTGGCTTTCAGAACAAGACTTCGTCTCAACCTCCAAGACCGAGTGCTCCATATCACCGTCCGCTTTCAGAGGTCACATGCAACAAGTGCCAACAGAAGGGTCACTATGCCAACAAGTATTTCAACCAGAGGCGTCTTCCTCCTCCTCCTCCTGTCAGATCGGCAAGTACAGCTGTGGTCAAGCATAACCCCAAGCATGCCAAGGTCAATTTGATGAATGCAGCTCAGGCAGAGGACTCGTCAGATGTCATCATGGGTAACCTTCCTGTTAATGATATTCCTGCAAGAGTTCTTTTTGACACTGGTGCATCGCATTCCTTTTTGTCATGCCCTTTTGCATCGAAGCACAATGTTGATACCGAGATTATGCCCAAAGTCATGCAAGTTGTTTCTCCCGGCAAGCTTTTGACTTCTAGTTTGGTTGCTCCCGATGTCTCTATCATGTTGGGCGATTACAAGTTTCTCTCTTCTCTGGTGGTTCTTGGTAACTCGGATATTGATCTTATTCTCGGAATGGATTGGCTTTCTAAGCACAAGGCTCAGCTTGATTGTGCTGCCAGACAGATTCAATTGACTCATTCGTCTGAGGATGTAATTGTCTTTGCCGCTCGGGATAATACCATCCGTCTGTTTTCTCTCAATGAGAAGGGTGAATTGGATGCCATCTCTCAAATTCCAGTCGTTTGCGAATACCAAGACGTCTTTCCAGAAGAGCTCCCAGGAATGCCTCCGCACCGGCCAGTGGAATTCGTTATTGAACTTGAGCCTGACACGGAACCTGTGTGCAAACGTCCTTACAAGCTCGGACCTGAAGAGTTGAAGGAGCTGAAGAAGCAACTCGATGAGCAAGAAAGAATGGGTCTCATCCGGCCTAGTACTTCTCCGTGGGGTTGTGGTGTTCTTTTTGTGAAGAAGAAGGATGGAACGGACCGACTTTGTGTTGATTACCGTCCAGTGAACAAGAAGACCATCAAGAACAAATACCCACTTCCCAACATCAATGAGCTGTTCGAGCAACTCAAAGGTGCCCAAGTATTCTCCAAGCTTGATCTCCGTATGGTTTATCACCAGATTCGCATTCGTGAAGAAGATATTCCCAAGACAGCATTCAGAACAAGCTTTGGTTCATATGAATACACTGTCATGTCTTTTGGCCTCGCCAACGCTCCTCCAACGTTCTCTCGCATGATGAATTTCATCTTCAACGCCTACACCAATGACTTCATTTTGGTCTATCTCGACGACATTCTGGTTTTCTTGAAGAACAAGGAAGATCATGCCAAGCACTTGCGTTTGGTTCTTGATAAGCTCAGGGAACATCAGTTCTACGCCAAGTTCTCCAAGTGTGAATTTTGGCTCGATGAGGTTCTTTATCTTGGTCATATCATCTCTGCCAAGGGCATTTCTATGAATCCCGAGAAGGTGTCTGCAATTGTGAATTGGGAACCTCCTCAGAATGTGAAGCAACTCCGCAGTTTTCTCGGTCTCGCAAGTTATTGCCGAAGATTCGTTGAAAACTTTTCTAAGATCACGAAGCCTCTCTCTAATCTTCTTCAGAAGCACGTCAAGTACGTTTGGTCTCCGGAGTGTGATATTGCTTTCAACACTTTGAAAGAGAAGTTGATCACTGCTCCAGTTCTGACTCTGCCTGATGAATCCAAGCCGTACGAGGTCTTTTGTGATGCCTCTCTCCAAGGTCTTGGCGCAGTATTGATGCAAGAGAAGAAAGTTGTTGCTTATACATCTCGCCAGTTGAAGCCTAATGAGAAGAACTACCCCACTCATGATCTCGAGTTGGCGGCAGTTGTGCATGCTCTTTTGACTTGGAGACATCTTCTATTGGGAAGAAAAGTGGACATTCTCACTGATCACAAGAGTCTTAAGTACATCTTCACTCAGCCTAATCTCAACCTCAGGCAAACTCGATGGGTCGAAATGATTCAAGAGTATAATCCGAGTATTGAGTATACTCCAGGCAAGGCCAATGTGATTGCTGACGCTTTGAGCAGAAAGGCCTACTGCAATAGTCTGATTCTCAAGCCTTATCAACCCGAGCTTTGTGAAGCTTTCCGCAAACTTAATCTGCAAGTTGTTCCTCAAGGTTTCCACGCCAACCTTCAATTCTCTCCTACCTTAGAAGACCAGATTCGCCAAGCCCAGCTTCTTGATGCTATGGTGAAAAAGGTGAAGATTGGGATTGCCAAGAGTCAGTCCAAGTACAAGTGCTACCGCCTTGATGACAAGGACACTCTCTTCTTCGAGGATCATATTGTTGTGCCCAAAGGTGACCTCCGTAAAGTGATCATGAACGAGGCTCACAATTCTCTCCTCTCCATCCACCCTGGGAGCACGAAGATGTATCAGGACCTCAAGCAAGCTTATTGGTGGACTCGAATGAAGCACGAGATCGCTCAATTCATGAATGAATGTGATGTCTGCAGAAGAGTGAAGGCAGAACACCAAAGGCCTGCTGGTCTCCTCCAACCTCTTGCCATTCCAGAATGGAAGTTTGACCACATTGAAATGGACTTCGTGACTGGGTTTCCAAAGTCCAAGCGTGGCAATGATGCTATATTTGTTGTCATCGACAAACTCACCAAAGTGGCTCACTTTCTGCCTATCAAAGATTCGATCACTGCAGCTCAATTGGTGGAACTCTATACATCTCGCATTGTCTCTCTGCACGGTATTCCTCAAGTGATCTCTTCAGACCGTGGCAGCATCTTTACCTCGAAGTTTTGGGATTCTTTCCAGAAGGCCATGGGCACCAACATCCGCTTCAGCACAGCTTTCCATCCTCAAACAAGCGGTCAAGTCGAGCGTGTCAACCAGATTCTTGAAGATATGCTCAGGGCTTGTGTGATCTCCTTCGGCATGAAGTGGGAGGATTGTCTTCCTTATGCTGAATTCTCCTATAACAACAGCTTTCAAGCAAGTTCGGGCAAGGCCCCATTTGAAATTCTGTATGGCAGGAAGTGACGTACCCCTCTCAACTGGTCTGAAACCGGTGAACGTCAGCTGCTGGGTAATGACTTAATCACAGAAGCAGAAGAAATGTGCAAAGTCATTCGTGATAACCTCAAAGCAGCCCAATCCCGCCAGAAGAGCTACTATGATAGTAAGCATCGTGATTTGGCTTTCGAGATCGGAGATCATGTTTACCTCCGTGTCTCTCCTATGAAAGGTACTCGTCGCTTCAGTATCAAAGGGAAGTTTGCCCCTAGATACGTGGGACCTTTCAAGATTGTCAGCAAGAGAGGCGACCTCGCCTATCAACTCGAGCTTCCTTCAACCTTTGCAAATGTTCATGATGTGTTCCACGTCTCTCAGCTTCGAAAGTGCTTCAAGACTCCTGACCGCACCGTCAACTTCGAGGACATTGAGCTTCAAGAAGATCTCTCTTATCGTGACCACCCAGTTGCTATTCTCGAAGAGACTGAACGCAAGACTCGCAACAAGTCAATCAAATTTCTTAAAGTCAAGTGGTCACACCATTCCGACCGTGAAGCTACCTGGGAACGCGAGGATCACCTCCGTTCTGAGTACCCAGAGTTTTTCAGTCCTAGATCTCGAGACGAGATATTTCGTAGTGGTGGAGTGTTGTAACACCCCGGATATAACTTTCCCAATTTGTACTCCAACTCTTGCCGTTTCCGGCGTTAAGTTATATTTATTTCTCGGGTTCGGGTCTTTGTCTCCGTGTGTTGTTTTTGTTTACATGCATCTCATATCATGTCATCATGTGCATTGCATTTGTATACGTGTTCATCTCATGCATTCGAGCATTTTCCCCGTTGTCCGTTTTGCATTCCGGCGCTTCGTTCTCCTCCGGTGGCCATTTCTAGCTTTCTTTCGTGCGTGGGGATTAAACATTTCCGTATTAGACCGAGACTTGCCATGCGGCCTTGGTTTACTACCGGTAGACCGCCTGTCAAGTTTCGTATCATTTGGACTTCGTTTGATACTCCAACGGTTAACCGAGGGACCGAAAAGGCCTCGTTTGTGTTGCAGCCCAACACCCCTCTAATTTGGCCCAAAACCCACCAAACTCTGCTCCATGTCCTAGAGCGTTCGATCGTGATCGTGTGGCCGAAAACCGCACCTCATTTGGACTCTCCTAGCTCCACTTATTCCTATAAATAGCCCCCCGTTTTTGGATCTTGGATCTCTCCCCGTCCAACCCTAAAAAAAATGCATCTCCGCCACCGACAGACACGTCCGCCCCCAGCCGGACGCGTCC
>NC_057794.1:301101497-301113247 GCF_018294505.1 Triticum aestivum
GCCACCACGCCGCCGCCGCTCCACTCCGCTCCGGCCGCCGCCTCCTCCCCGGATCCGGCGCCCCCAAGTCCCTCTCCGGCCTTCCCCCGCGGCAAGTCTATTTCCGGCGAGCTCCAAGTCCAGCAGCTACAGTGATTCCGGCGACCTCGGAATTCGTGTGTGAACAGTGCTCTCAGATCTGGATCTGAGAGGATCGGTTGACTTTTATCCCCAAACCCTAATTTTTTATGCCTACTTTGACCTGGCGTAACTTTGCATCCGTAGCTCCGATTTACACATATAGCATATCAACATGTTCACCTCGACGAGTACATCATTTCACTCCATTGCATCATATTCATTTGAGCTCATCTTGATGCCCGAAATGCTGTTAGAAGGAGGCTTCGTGAGTTAATTGTCAGATCTGCTAGTTCATCTTAGACTTTTGTCATTTTTGTCATGATTATTGTATGCATGCTATGCCTGTAAGTCCTTCATATGTTTTGTTAAGCATTTTGTCTTCTTTCCAGAGGTGCAACCCATGCATTTTTAGGATGTGTGTGGTGACTTGTGCAAGCTTGCAAAGTGAGGCACCCGGGAAATCTGTTTTCAGGGACTTAGTAGTTTTCACTAAGTCTGGGATTATTTAGTTGATGATGCCATATGTTCAGCTTGTTTCCTAGTAATCCGTGCCTCTTTTGGGGATGATCAGTAAAGGATTTTTGTTAATCATGTTATGCTCTATCCATCCATGTCTTTGTTTGTAATTATGGAGCACCGTAGCTTGAGTCAATCGAGCTCTACTTTTGCTTCGTTGTGAATCTGGGCAGATCGTCAACTCGTTTGCGATTTTGCCGGCGTTGTTGTAGTTGATCCGTACATGCTATGCCATTTTTCTTGCCATGTCTAGCTAGCATTTTGTGCCTTCTTAACGGATGTATGCTTGCCTTGCCATGACTTGCACCGTGGTGAGTGCATCAAGCTCGTTTACATGCCTTCATGAGTTATATTTCAGTATGTCTCAGTTTTCACAAAGTCTGAAAACTGATTGTGTTTTAGCTATGTTCGTGTGCTCGTTTATATATTTTGTGAACCCTTTTGGCCCCAGGTCACTTTGGGTCTTTGTTAAGCTTGTTGAGAAGCTCCATGCCATGTTCTTATTTATCTTAATCAGGTCATGTATCATGTTGTTTTGCTGCTCCGAAGAGGGCTACGTGATCTGAAATTTCAGACAAGTGTTAATTTCACTAAGTCTGGAATCTGTTTTGCATTTGCGTTTTTGCCATGCTTGTTTGGACCTCATAATGGATGAATTGGCCGTGGCTCAGTGCTAGTCTTTTGTTAAGCATCTTGTGTGCATCCCTGCCATGTATTTTGTTGTCATGTTTGGTGGCTGTAGCATGTTCATCTCATTGCATTTAGATGCCTACTTGCTGTAAATCGCAGACCGGTGTCATTCTTAAAACGCTTGCCATTTCCAAACCGTAACTCCGATTCCGATGATCTTTATATCGTTTTCAAGAGATTTCATCCCCTCTTTCTAGTGGCACCCTTGGAATTCCAAGTTGAGGCCAGGTTCATGCATTTCCTGTCATATCTTGCATTTTGCATCCCACATCGCGTCCCGCATAGCATATCATCATTTCATCCTATTGCTTGGTCTTGCACGTGGTTGATTGTATCCTTGTTGCTTGTTTGTCTTGTTGGGTAGAGCCGGGAGACGATTTTGCTACCGAGGAGCCCGTTGAGTTTGCTTGTGAGGATCCAGTCAACTCTGACAAC
The DNA here is from genome assembly GCF_018294505.1 of Triticum aestivum. NCBI lineage: Eukaryota > Viridiplantae > Streptophyta > Magnoliopsida > Poales > Poaceae > Triticum > Triticum aestivum. The sequence goes on from NC_057794.1 coordinate 301,103,259, forward strand.
TGTGTAGGCAAGATGATCATACCCTCGAAATCACTACTATCTTTGCTATGCTAGTTTGCTCGCTCTTGCTATGCCAATGCTACGATGCCTACCATTTGCTTGTCAGCCTCCCAATTGCCATGTCAAACCTCTAACCCACCATGTCCTAGCAAACCGTTGATTGGCTATGTTACCGCTTTGCTCAACCCCTCTTATAGCGTTGCTAGTTGCAGGTGAAGATTGGAGCCGTTCCTTGCTGGAACATCTTTTATTTACTTGTTGGGATATCATATTATTGTTATGTTATCTTAATTCATCTATATACTTGGTAAAGGGTGGAAGGCTCGGCCTCTCGCCTAGTGTTTTGTTCCACTCTTGCCGCCCTAGTTTCCGTCATATTGGTGTTATGTTCCCGGATTTTGCGTTCCTTACGCAGTTGGGTTATAATGGGAACCCCTTGATATTTCGCCTTGATTAAAGCTTGTCCAGCAATGCCCAACATTGGTCTTACCATTTGCCACCTAGCCTTTTTCTTTCCCTTGGGTTCTGCAGATTCAAGGGTCATCTTATTTTAGCCCCCCACGGGCCAGTGCTCCCTCTGAGTGTTGGTCCGACCGAGTAGACTGCGGGGCCACCTCGGGGCAACTTGAGGGTTGGTTTTACTCGTAGGATGTCTCATCTGAGTGTGCCCTGAGAAAGAGATATGTGCAGCTCCTATCGGGATTTGTCGGCACATTCGGGCGGTGTTGCTGGTCTTGTTTTAACCTGTCGAATTGTCTTGTTGTACCGGGTTGCCGAGTCTGATCGGTGTGTCTCGGGTGGAGGTCTATTCCTTCGTTGACCGTGAGAGCTTGTCATGGGCTAAGTTGGGACTCCCCTGCAGGGATTGAACTTTCGAAAGCCGTGCCCGCGGTTATGGGCAGATGGGAATTTGTTAATGTCCGGTTGTAGATAACTTGAACCTTATTTAATTAAAATGAATCAACTGAGTGTGTTACCGTGATGGCCTCTTCTCGGCGGAGTCCGAGAAGTGGACACGGTGTTGGAGTTATGGTTGCGCAGGTTGTTCCTCTAGATTCTCGCTCATGCTTTGCCTCCTCTTCTCGCTCTCTTTTGGCGGATAAGTTAGCCACCATACATGCTAGTCGCTTGCTGCAGCTCCACATATATTTGCCTTATCCATTCCTATAAGCTTAAATAGTGTTGATCGCGAGGGTGCGAGATTGCTGAGTCCCTGTGGCTCACAGATACTATAATTCCATATGCAGGTCCAGGTGATTCCGCTCCAGGTGACGATTACGATCTCAAGTGGGAGTTCGACGAGGACTCTCAGCGTTATTATGTTTTCCTTTCCCGATGATCAGTAGTGGTGCCTAGTTGGGGTTCGATTCAGGGCCTTGTCGCATGTTGGGTTCTTTTCTATTTTGGCGCCGTAGTCGGGCCATGAGTGTTTGTCTGATGGATGTTATTTATGTACTCTGATGTGACGTGGCGAGTGTAAGCCAACTATGTATCTCCCCCTTTTATTATATATTACATGGGATGTTGTAATGATTGCCTGACTTGCGACATTGCTTTCAATGCGGTTATGTCTCTAAGTCGTGCCTCGACACGTGGGAGCTATAGCCGCATCGAGGGCGTTACATAGATGGTGTTATTAGACGTTGTGCACCTGAGCATGAACAGGAACAGATCCTATGCAAGTGTCACTCCGAAGCTTATGGAGGGCACCATGCTGGAGATAGAACTGCACATAAGGTACTACAATCTGGTTTTTATTGGCCTACTCTCTTCAAGGATGCCCGTAAGTTTGTCTTATCTTGTGATGAATGTCAAAGAATTGGTAATATTAGTAGACGTCAAGAAACGCCTATGAATTATTCACTTGTTATTGAACCATTTAATGTTTGGGGCTTTAACTATATGGGACCTTTTCCTTCCTATAATGGTTATACACATATTTTAGTTGCTGTTGATTACGTTACTAAGTGGGTAGAAGCTATTCAACTAGTAGTGTTGATCATAACACTTCTATTAAAATGCTTAAAGAAGTTATCTTTCCAAGGTTTGGAGTCCCTAGATTTTTAATGACTGATGGTGGTTCACATTTTATTCATGGTGCTTTCCGTAAAATGCTTGCTAAATATGATGTTAATCATAGAATTGCATCCCCTTATCACCCTCAGTCTAGTGGCCAAGTAGAATTGAGTAATAGAGAACTCAAATTAATTTTGCAAAAGACTGTTAATAGGTCCAGAAAGAATTGGTCCAAGAAACTTGATGATGCATTATGGGCCTATAGAACTGCATATAAAAAATCCTATGGGTATGTCTCCGTATAAAATGGTCTATGGAAAAGCATGTCACTTACCTCTCGAACTAGAACACAAGGCTTATTGGGCTATTAAAGAAATAAATTATGATTTTAAACTTGCCGGTGAGAAGAGGTTATTTGGTATTAACTCACTTGATGAATGGAGAACCCAAGCCTACGAAAATGCCAAGTTGTTTAAAGAAAAAGTTAAAAGGTGGCATGATAAGAGAATACAAAAGCGTGAGTTTAATGTAGGTGATTATGTATTGCTATACAACTCTCGTTTAAGATTTTTTGCAGGAAAACTTCTCTCTAAATGGGAAGGTCCCTACGTTATCGAGGAGTTCTACAGTTCCGGTACCATAAAAATCAACAACTTCGAAGGCACAAATCCGAAGGTGGTAAATGGTCAAAGAATCAAACATTATATCTCAGGTAATCCCATAAATGTTGAAACCAATGTCATTGAAACCATAACCCCAGAGGAATACATAAGGGACACTTTCTGGAACGTTCCAGACTCCGAAAAGGAATAGGTATGTGGTACGGTAAGTAAACCGACTCCAAAACAGTTTTTAAGGCAATATTTCTCTGTTTTGGAATATTTAGAAAAATAGAAAAATAAGCAGCAGCCCGGAAAGAACACGAGGGCTCCACGAGGGTGGAGGGCGCGCCCTACCCCCCTGGGCGCGCCCCCCTACCTTGTGGGTACCTCGTGTGCTCTTCGTACTCCATTTTCTTATAGGACACGTATTTTGGTTGGTAAAATTTCATTATATAACCTCCCGGGGGTTTTGACTCCCGTATCATGCAAAAGTCTCCTGTTTGTGTATCAAGCTATTACTGCTGCAGATTAGAGCAAGATGTCTTCGCAAGAGTCAGTCGAGGAGAGACGGGTGTCTCATCCGGCACCGGGATCAATGACAAACAATCATGTTGACCCCTTTGGGCCAGCAACGGAGGAAGAGATGGAGGCTGATTTGATGAGGATAGATGCCATGGAGGACCAAGAAGTTACTTCCCGCCTCCAAGCTGGATTCACAATGGGAGAACTGCAGAGCTCGGCTATTCCAGACTCGGTTATCCCTTCCAATGTTAGATTTCTTTCTAATGATAATATGAAAAAGAGTGTTGCTGGTTCTCCCGCAGCTATGCAACACCCTTGGGTGCAGGGAGCTTTGGCTGTTATAGGAAAACTCCAAAAGGAAATAATGGATCTCAAGCAGCAAGTCAACAAGCTTGAGGAGGAGAATCGTATCTTGAGGGGCAACATCGCCAAGAACATCACATCACCTTCCCTGAAAAGAGAGACATAATCACCTGGGTATGGGCACTCCACTTGGCAACTTCCAAGCTTGCGGGAGTGCCCCGGTATCGTATCACCATCACTTTTATCTTTACTGTTTTCTTAGTTCGATCCTTTTGGTAATATTTTGATCTACTAGAATAAAAGTTCTTAATATGATCTAGTCGTGAGTTTTGCTTTATTATCCTTCTATGTAATCGAGTCCTTGAGCTATATAATAAAGATTAGTGTTGAGTCAAGGGCTTGCTTATTTTTGCTATGATCCCAAATTAAAGAAAAGAAAAGAGAAAGAAATAAAAAGAAACAAAGAGATCGCGTGACTCTTATGGAGAGTAATGAGCTCACATAGAAAGAGTATGATGAATAAAAGTTATTGAGGGTTGACAAACATAGTTTTGGTCATCGTTGCAATTAATAGGAAGTAATAAAGAAAGAGCGGTCTTCACATATAAATATACTATCTTGGACATCTTTTATGATTGTGAGCACTCATTAAAATATGACATGCTAAAGAGTTGACATTGGACAAGGAAGACAACATAATGGGTTATTTTTCTTACATCTGAGATAAATTATATTGTCTTGGATCCTTCAACATGTTGAGCTTGCCTTTCTCCCTCATGCTAGCCAAATTCATTGCACCAAGTAGAGATACTACTTGTGCTTCCAAATACTCTTAAACCAGTTTTGCCATGAGAGTCCACTATACCTACCTTTGGATTGAGTAAGATCCATCAAGTAAGTTGTCATCGGTGCAAGCAATAAATATTGCTCTCTAAATATGTATGATTGACTGGTGTGGAAGAAACAAGCTTTATACGATCGTGTGATATGGAAGTAATAAAAGCGACAGACTGCATAATAAAGGTCCATATCACAAGTGGCAATATAAAGTGACGTTCTTTCGCATTAGGATTTTGTGCATTTACCCACAAAAGCACATGATAACCTCTGCTTCCCTCTGCGAAGGGCCTATCTTTTACTTTTATCTCCGACATTGCATAAGAGTCATGGTGATCTTCACCCATCCTTTTTACATTTTATCCTTTGGCAAGCACAATATGTTGGAAAGATCCTGGTATATATGGCTAATTGGATGTGGGTTTTCATGAACTATTACTGTTGACATTACTCTTGAGGTAAAACATTGGGAGGCAAAAACTATAAGCCCCTATCTTTCTCTGTGTCCGATTAAAACTCCATACCCATAAGTATTGTGTGAGTGTCAGCAACTGTGAAAGATTATATGATAGTTGAGTATGTCGACTTGCTGAAAAGCTCTTATACATTGACTTTTTCCTATGTTATGATAAATTGCAATTGCTTCAATGACTGAGATTATAGTTTATTAGTTTTCAATGAAGTTTACAATTCATACTTGATATTGTGATTGAATTATTACTCTAGCATAAGAAATCATATGACAAGAATTATATAAGTTGCTATTCTAAGAATGATCATGATGCCCTCATGTCCGTATTTTATTTTTATCGACACCTTCATCTCTAAACATGTGGACATATTTTCTATTTCGGCTTTTCGCTTGAGGACAAGCGAGGTTTAAGCTTGGGGGAGTTGATACGTCCATTTTGCATCATGCTTTTATATCAATATTTATTGCATTATGGGCTATTATTACACATTATGTCACAATACTTATGCATATTCTCTCTTATTTACAAGGTTTACATAAAGAGGGAGAATGTCGGCAGCTGGGATTCTGGCTGGAAAAGGAGCAAATATTAGAGACCTATTCTGCACAGCTCCAAAAGTCATGAAACTTCACGGATGATGTTTTCCAAATGTATAAAAAACATTGAGCTCAAGAACTTCACCAGGGGGCCACACCCTGCCCACGAGGGTGGGGGCGCGCCCTACCCCCCTGGGCACGCCCCCTACCTCGTGGGCCCCCTGGTGGCCCTCCGGTGACCATCTTCTGCTATATGGACTCTTTCGATGGGAAAAAAATCAGAAGCCATCTTCTCGGACGAAACTCTGCCGCCACGAGGCGGAACCTTGGCGAAGCCAATCTAGGGTTCTGGCGGGGCTGTTCTCCCAGGGAAACTTCCCTCTGGGAGGGGGAAATCATCACCATCGTCATCACTAACGCTCCTCTCATCGGGAGAGGGCAATCTCCATCAACATCTTCACCAGCACCATCTCCTCTCAAAACCCTAGTTCATCTCTTGTATCCAATTCTTGTCTCCAAGTCTGGGATTGGTACCTGTGGGTTGCTAGTAGTGTTAATTACTCCTTGTAGTTGATGCTAGTTGGTTTATTTGGTGGAAGATCATATGTTCATATCCTTTATGCATATTAATACCCCTCTGATTATGAACATGAATATGCTTTGTGAGTAGTTACGTTTGTTCCTGAGGACATGGGAGAAGTCTTGCTATTAGTAGTCATGTGAATTTGGTATTCGTTCGATATTTTGATGAGATGTATGTTGTCTCTTCTCTAGTGGTGTTATGTGAACGTCGACTACATAACACTTCACCATTATTTGGGCCTAGAGGAATGCATTGGGAAGTAATAAGTAGATGATGGGTTGCTAGAGTGACAGGAGCTTAAACCCTAGTTTATGCGTTGCTTCGTAAGGGGCTGATTTGGATCCATATGTTTAATGATATGGTTAGGTTTACCTTAATACTTTTGTTGTATTTACGGATGCTTGCAATAGAGGTTAATCATAAGTGGGATGTTTGTCCAAGTAAGGGCAGCACCGAAGCACCGGTCCACCCACATACCAAATTATCAAAGTACCGAACGCGAATCATATGAGCGTGATGAAAACTAGCTTGACGATATTCCCATGTGTCCTCGGGAGCGCTTTTCATCATATAAGAGTTTGTCCAGGCTTGTCCTTTGCTACAAAAAGGATTGAGCCACCTTGCTGCACCTTATTTACTTTTGTTACTTGTTGCTCGTTACAATTATCTTATCACAAAACTATCTGTTACCACTTATTTCAGTACTTGCAGAGAATACCTTGCTGGAAACCGCTTATCATTTCCTTCTGCTCCTCGTTGGGTTCGACACTCTTACTTATTGAAAGGACTACAATAGATCCCCTATACTTGTGGGTCATCACCTAGGAAGGGAACGACACAGAGCCAGTGAATACTCGACAGTTGTTTCCCACGCGGAGGAGTATGAGGGTTTACTGGTTCGTGTGCCATCGTCGGCGAATAATAGCATGTGTGGGTGAGTAGAGGGATGGCTAGGCCAGCGATGGGAGTACGGTGGTGCCGTGAGGCCTGCGCGGCAGCATAGCAGGCCGCGGGAGGAGGGAGCAGGCAGTCCCGCCGGTGCTTGGTTGAGTGGCTGGAGCATGAAGAGCAGAGATTGAAGAAGCACGACGGCCGTTGGATGGACATCCAACAGTCACTGCTCTCGTGTGTTGACTAAGTTGATAGGGCGTTGCGTGTGCGTCAACCTTTTTTTATGAAAGCATACGCGTCAACCTGTAGTAGGCGCACAAGTCAGCCACAAATTTGTGGAAAACAGCATACATCCCATTTGCCATTATTTCTAATAATGTACATCCCATTTGCTAATTCTTAAGAATTTTTTTGGAGCCCATTTTCTTTTTGTTAGCATTACACCCCATATTGTGTCAACGGTTAAAAAGTATACGAAATTTTGCATATTTTGATGCGGTCAACTGTTTTTAATCCAGAAATATCGATTCACATTCAAACTATTTTGAAAAATAATTTATATAAATATAAAATCCAAATAATTGTCCATGCATAAAAATCAATGGAATTTAAGATCTTGTAATGAAAAAAATTGAAACTAATTCCCGGTTTGATGTGTTTTAAAAATGTACAGCCCATTTCTGGGCAAACTGAATGAAACTCTCCTCGTCTTGAAAGATTTGCAGCCCAGCAGGGCCGATAAAGCAAGTAGGCCTTGTTTTGGGTATTTCTTTAAAAAAAATAGAACTGGGCTAACCATTTTCAGTAAGAAAAAAACACAACTGGGCTCATGATGTGTTAAACATAGATAAAACCCTGGCTAGACGGGCCGCAGCCCCCGCACAGCCCCGTTGTTACCCTAATCCGTTGCTAAAACTAGTATAAATAACAACTGCTTGTTCCTAAAAAAAACGCGCGAGTTGCTGGGTCCCTGGTGTCAGCCGCTCGTAGTGTAATTCTCTCGTTTATTGACTACGTTGACAATGGCGTGAGCCCCAGATGTCCAACCATTAGGAGGAACCATATTTTTGGGCTTGTACTATAGAGCCACTTGCTTGCATACTGCCATGACGCTGGTGGGTCCCTACTGTCATCCTCTCCACATACAGTCATCTCCTTGTTCCTCCCGGTTGTTGACGACATTGACAACGCAAAAGGGCGGCGCACCATGCACGGCGAGTGAACCAAGGGCGCAAGGCGGAGGATGACGGAGAGGCCTCGGACGGAACGAACAGGAGCCGTTGAAGATGCGCCGGTCCAGTCGCAGGCGGAGGGGATTACGAGGGTTGACTGGTTCGGGCGTAGGTGCGTGTTGGGGCTGACATCGCCGGAGAATAACAGGATGTGTGGGGATAGAGGGAGGGGCTGGCCAACGTTGGAGGGTACGTACGGTAGGGCAGCGGAGGCACAGCTAGCAATGCGAGGCAGGAGCAGGCGGAGCCGACGGGGTGGTTTGGTTTGGGCGGCTAGAGGAAGAAGAAGACAAGATATAGAAGATACACGACAGATGTTGGATGTCAATCCAACGGCTGGTAGGCAGAATCGTTTGTTGACTGGCTAGTAAATCGACACCACCTTGGACAGGCTATTTCCTTGCGGGTCCCAAATGTCAGAATCCAAATATGTCATGGTCATGCGGCCTTTCCTATGAAAATTTACAGCCCATTTGATGTGCTAGTTCGAAATAAGTTTGTGGGTGCTGGTGGGGGCTAATCACTTGGCTTCTGTAATGCACAGTGAGCTCAAGCAGCCGGCGAGAGTGATGTTATTTCCCTTGGTTGGGATTTGTTACAATATTTCACTCTAAATTAAACGAATGGCAAGCCATTTGCCTTGTTTCAAAGAAAATATGACAGTCACAGCCGAGTTGAGAAGGGCAGGAACATCTAACTCCAGCTTACAAACTGTACAAAGCACGAGGGTTAATTGTTCATCAGGTTTACAAAAAAACCAGATTGAAAAGGGCAACAACATCTAACTCCAGCACTGTTTTCGGTAGTCACAGTCAAATGGATCGGTCAGGTCCATAGAATGAACATCCTGGGTCGTAAAATTTACTGGATTATGACCACAATATGTTGTAAATAGAAGCCCGGCACATTCAGAAGCTCTTTTTCCCACTTGAAACTCCTTTTTTTGCTCTTCGACATACCCATCCGTCAAAACCATGTTGCTGATAAACTTAAGCCTGATGGACAATAGTAACCTCGCATACTGTAGGAGTGAGGAAGAAGGGGAGCTGGGGTTTTCTGTAGGAGTGAGGTGAGGAATTTGGGGGTACAAGTGGAGCGAACTGATGTGAGGTGGGTGGGAGCGAGGAGGAAGAAGAGCACCCAGGTTTTTTTGTGGGGGAGGGGGGCGGTGTGCTGGGTGTGGGTAGCGCCTCTCATTCAGTAAATATATGGGCTTTTGAATTGATTTTACTATTTACTAGTGTGGATGGGCTATTTTGTCTTGGGCCTAGAGAAACAATTACTACTAGTAAAGTGGAGACACTCTACAGCTACCTAGAAAAACAATTATTACTAGTACAGTGGAGACACTCTACCGCTTCTGGCTCCTCCTAGGTCATTGAAATGTCTCTCTCTACTGAATGCCGTTATACTTTTGTTCACCGACATGCGGGCCATGCAGCGCGTGGGCCCAAATGCCATCCACCAAATTAGAAGGCCGTATGCAGGCGGAGAGTCACCCCGGTCATAGCACGGCAGTAACGAGCCGTCGTATCACAAAACCCCACCTCCCCGCAGTCTAAGTTTGACGGACGAAGCAACCATCAATTCACTCTTCGCTGAATCCCCTTCTCCATCACCGTCTTCAAGAAAGGCACCACTCGCATCTTCCACTGTTCTTCTCTCCGAACAAAGGGAAGGTAAGCGGATCCGTGATGTTGGTATATTTTCGTTTAGAGAAAAAAAAGAACTTTTGCAAAGTAGTAACCGATCCTCACTCTCTTTTTTGTTTCATTGTCATTGTGATTGTGTTTTCCTTTCAGTGGTCTCCTAGTATTCGTCAGTTTCATGATGGACCAAGGAGAACCAGGCAAAGATCTGCCGATATTGGAGCAGACGCGGGAGGCTGATCCCCACGAGACAGAGAGCTCCAAGAAGATGGAGACAACCACCGAGCCGACCCCAGATACGCTCACGGCCACTACTGAGATGGTCAACGGCCCGTTTGAGGTTAC